>NC_092423.1:4019618-4319618 GCF_036169615.1 Heliangelus exortis
TTTTTTTTTTTTTTTTTTTTTTTCCTATCATGACCTTTTTGAATTTTCCATGGCTTTTAATTAAATACAATTTCTTCTCTTTTTTACATTTTTATTTATTTTCTGATTTTTTTCCTTGGTTTGAGGGAAACTGAATGTTGTGCACCCCAGGCACTGACCTCACTTTTGTGCTGTTTCTCCTACGCTTTGCTGGGAGCACTGGAAAACTGCACATAAATGTCTACTTTCCATTGGCTGCTTCAGCAGAAATTAACTCAAACTTGATTTCTTCAAAAACAACATAAATTCTGGAGTCTTTGCACCAAAACCCATTTTTCTGTATTTGAGCTGGGTATCCCATGGGTCCCACATTGCTGAAGCAGAGGGGACTGAGGATTTAGTAGTCTCAGTTGGAGCAAATGAGATTGTTCATAACTGAGGAGGGAAATGCAGCTCCTTCTTTCTTTCTAGGGAGGAATGAACACTCTGCTGGGGTTGCCATGTATTTTAAATTAGCCTCTTGGCTTCATTCTTAAAAATATGAGGGTTTAATGGGTACACATCAACCACGAATCTGCATTTGTGATGACGCTGCTAGGGAGGCCAAAAGAAAGTAAGAGGGAAGATAAAAAACAGAGAATGGAGTTATTTAAATGCCTGATTTGGTGAGGGGAAAAAGGGGCTCAAGTCCCAGAAGAAATGTTGGTTAATGTCACTGCCCATAGCAGATTGTTGTGGAGTTGATGGATGGGATGTTTCTGTCCAACTCTCCTGAACTTTTTGTGCACTTTGTCCTGGGCTTGCAGAGCTGATCAGACCCATTCAGGGTACATTTTTATTAGGCCTTTATTAGGTCTGATATTGTAGCTTATGTTCAGCTTGTTATAATCAGAATATCTGATGGTTTTAGTGAAAGTTGTACCATTTGACATCCAGGCACAGCAAGACCCATCTCAGCCCTATGTTCTAACAGATCTTAGTCTCTAACAGCTCTGGCTTAGGAGCTGCCTCCTTAAAAATGTCCAAATAATGAGTACTGAACACAAATCACTGCTCTAGATGAGGCAAACAGCTTCTTCTGAAGGACTTCAGAGTTGATAGCTTTTTTTATTTTTCTTTTTTTTTTTTTTTTTTTTTTTTTTACACTTACCTTTTTGTCCTAATTTTGAAAAGAAATTGAGGCAAAACCACGTGGAATCAACACAGTAAATAAATAATGCTTTGGGTTTATATAGCTTTTTCTTTACAACTGTTGCACCAAGCCCTTGTGATGGATGCTATTTCAGGCCCTTTCCATCTTATGTAACACAGCTGCCCTACCTCTGACTTTGAAAAAACTGCTTTTGACCTCCAAATGATCTCCCAACAGTGTACACTGCAGATCCTCAACTTTTTCTCCCAGTAAAAGTGTTCACTTGTGGTCCAGTTTTAAATCTGCAAAGGAAAAGCTGGAATCCTCACCCCTCCAAGTCTGCATTCAGATGCATCTCCAGAGAAATGTTGGAATTACAGACCATTCCCCTCCACAGATTTTTTTGCCCTCCCACATCATCAATTACATTTGTGTGAAATACCCTCTACAACATGAAGGGAGAGAAATCAAATTCACAGCTTTGTGCATATTGCAATTTCTTCCTTAGGGGGTTGAATTCATGGCACTGATGTCTGAAACTAACTGTCCAATTTATCTGTCACCCTTTATTGTTAAAGGAGAGAATAAGAAACCTCCAGAGTATTTTTTATTACCCTAGAAGGGGCTTCCAAGACAGCTTGAGTAGAAAACCTTCTGGAGGTTTCCAGTTCTCCAGGGAAGGCACTACGTGTGCTGCACCTCTAAGGTGAAACATTCTTAAGCTTAAAATAGCTTTCTTTCTGAATAGAAGTTTAAGGTGTAGACATAATGACATTTCTCAGCCCAAATCTAGTCCAAAAGGTGGCTTTTTCCTGGTTCTCATTTGTGAAATCTTAAAAAAAAATCATATTAACCCAAATATTTTTCTTTCATAATTTCAGTGTTGCACTTCTTTCCTTTTTTTTTCTATTTTTTTAAATAAAATAGATTTAGTTACAAGCATAAAGCTGACTGTAAGTAGTCCATAAATCTCAAAAGTACCTGCTCAAGAAGAGTTGCTTCTAATGCATAATTTTTTGTTGCATTATTTTTTTGCACATGCCTCAGAAAAGATCTCAGTGTTCAACTGAAACCAAGAGAGCCTGTGCCTGATTAAATCAAGGTATTTAAATTGTGATTCTTATTATCCTATAAAATATTGCATGCGTTTATTAATTTATTATTATTCTAATAATATCTTCCAAATTGAGATACTATACTGCTGATGACGTGCTATAGATCACCTTAATAAGTCAGAGATAAATATACTGGGTGATAATAAACAATCTATTTATGTCAAGGACATTATGACTGATGTTCTTCATAAATACTTTATTGTAAATATGCAATTATAAAGGAAATATATATTAAAGTAAAATAAAAAAACCCAGAAACCCAACTCTGCAAGATCAAGATATTTCAAGACAATATTTTTAATTGCAAGTCCATTGGGGACCATTGTAATCAAATAGTCTAAACTGAAACATTTCATGTAGCAGCTCCTTGGGTGGGCAGAATTAGCCCTCTTTTTTATGTGAAAATGAGTATGGCTGAAAAATACAGCACAAAAAAATATGAGCTGGCATAAATTAATTAGGAAATCAATTATAGGCAGCATGAGTGGTGGAGGCAAAATAGAAACACCTGTATGATGAACTGGGAAAGACTGGTCTGATCAGCTTTACACGTGGACAGAAGGAGGCACACTAGTGGGAAATTTTTTTTTTTATTTTTTTATTATACTAAGCTAGCATTAGTACTATATATACTAATAGGACTGGTAGTAAAGAGTCCCAGTGTAAACATCAATACAATAAATAGGGATAGGCTTTAGGATTAAGCTCCAAAGTTGAGCATGGACATATGAGAGCACATTATATTCATTTCTTATCCTTTTTTCTGGGGTGGCTTTGTCCCATACCCATTCAGGAGCTAAGGAGTGGCAGGGTCCTGGATCTGTTCCCTCCAGGCAGGATGGATGATGCCACCACATTCATTGAAGGAAAGAACTGAATTAATTTCTTGCTATATGTGAGCCAAGATATGTCACTCATTCCCAAGGCCACAGAAAGGTTTCTGGTTTATTTTATTGTATAATTTTGCTGTTATGGTCTTTGGTTTCTTCTCTGACATCCATCTGTGGTTGGTCTGGTGTGTTATTGCAAGGTCAGCATCACAGGTGTTGGTAACTAAATATCTCCCTAGTTTTAGTTGCTTTATTTCTATTCTTTTATACTATTCTTCTCTCTACATGTATTAATTTGAGTTCAAGCTGTGGGGTGTTTGGCATTCCTAACTTTGCAGGCATTCTGGATTTTTGTTCTGTCCCCAGGCTGTCCCCATGTGTTCAAGAAGCCTCCCATGACATGTGAACTAAAGATGTGGATTTGTATGGCAGTGAGTGGTGGAACAGCTTGTTTGCTGCACACATTTGAGACCACTAAGAGAAGCAAAGCACAATATAATCTCCCAGAGTGACCACAGCCATGGTCTTTTGCTTTTTTCAGTGCCAAAAAGAGCATCTCATAAAATCCATAAAATAAGCGTGGCAGGATGAAGCAGCTGGCAGTGATTTTGTGTTTCTCAGAGCAAGGCAGCTCTTCAAAAATAGTAAAATGGTTCCCTTGAGACCTAGACAGATACTCCCTTACATTGTTATGTCTTTTAAATACTTAAAAAGTGTGTTCACCCTCCCTCAGAAGTTTTCCCTAGAGCATCAACATCTCTAATGGCCCCCATAGCTGCAAGGTGTCAGCTTGGGGAAGAAAAGTCACATTCATTCCCATGCTTTCAAATTTTGAAAAAGTGTCACCACTGTGGGAACGACCTGGGAAACATGACATTCAGGTTCTCTGACCTGTGTACCACGAACCACAGGAGTTCTCTCTCATGTCTTTTGGATACATTATGGTAACTTGACAGGAAGCTGAACATGAGCCAGCAGTGTGCCCAGGTAGCCAAGAAGGCCAATGGCATCCTGGGCTGGCTCAGGAACAGCGTGGCCAGCAGGTCCAGGGAAGGGATTCTGCCCCTGTGCTCAGCCCTGGGGAGGCCACAGCTTGAGTCCTGTGTCCAGTTCTGGGCCCCTCAGCTCAGGAAGGAGATTGAGGTGCTGGAGCAGGTCCAGAGAAGAGCAAGGAGGCTGGGAAGGGATCCAGCACAAGTCCTGTGAGGAAGGGCTGAGGGAGCTGGGGGTGTTGAGGCTGGAGAAGAGGAGGCTCAGGGGAGACCTCATCACTCTCTCCAACTCCCTGAAAGGAGGTTGGAGCCAGGGGGGGGTTGGGCTCTTTTCCCAGGCAACTCTCAGCAAGACAAGAGGGCACAAGAGGTCTCAAGTTGTGCCAGGGGAGGTTTAGGTTGGACATTAGAAAGAATTTCTTTCCAGAGAGGGTGATCAGCCATTGGAATGGGCTGCCCAGGGAAGGGGTGGATTCTCCATCCCTGGAGATATTTCAAAAGAGCCTGGATGTGGCACTCAGTGCCATGGGCTGGGAACTGCAGCGGGAGTGGATCAAGGGTTGGACTTGATGATCTCTGAGGTCCCTTCCAACCCAGCCAGTTCTATGATTCTATGAACTGTATTAGAAGATAGATTGAAATATTGAAGCTCTTTATGGGTGCTCTATCAGTTCCTTGCATCCAGGACTCAAACTACCTCTGTCTGCCTTCCTTTGCTGAGTGTAAAACTGCATTTTATTTCCCTGTCTGGGTAGAGATGTTCCTTCCAACCTAAATTATTTTGTGACTATTTGATTCTCAACTGGTCTGTTTTTTGGGGGCTAGAGGAAAGTCCTGCAGAGAAGATAGCAGAAACAGATATATCTGATTGCTTTTCTTGTCTTTTAGTCCTAGATTTAGTGTTGAGAAGGTAAAAATAATGGGAATAACCATGGTTCATTACTCCTACAGTGGATTTAAGAGGAGTTTACTCACTGTTCAGCACACTTATACACTTGAGTTGTAGTTGACTGCTCACTTCCTTTCCCTACCACTTCTCTTTTCCGTTCTGACACCATTTCACTCCATGCCTTTTTCCTCGTGGGAAAAAAAAGAGGGTAAAGAGGAGAAATGGTGAGAATGGAGTCAGGGGGTGCAGGTGATGAGCTTTGAGTTTAAAAAAAAAAAAAAAAAAAAGAGTGACAAGAAGCTTGAATGAAGGAAATGACATTACTGCAGATGGATGCTGCT
Source organism: Heliangelus exortis (assembly GCF_036169615.1). Lineage (NCBI taxonomy): Eukaryota > Metazoa > Chordata > Aves > Apodiformes > Trochilidae > Heliangelus > Heliangelus exortis. The sequence continues at coordinate 4,024,897 of NC_092423.1, forward strand.
CCCTGTCACTCATTTTGTCTTTTTCTGTTCACAGTGTAAAAGCCATCACAGGGGGACAAGTGGTTTGTCAAGCTGGAGCATGAGAATCATAGAATCATAGAATAGGCTGGGTTGGAAGGGACCTCAGAGATCATCTAGTCCAAGAGGAGGATTCTGCAGTGTTTTATTGAAAGGGAATTTCTCTGAGAGCTAATGAAATTAAAGAGCATTAAAGCTTGGACCAGCAGTAATGAGGGACAACAAACATCTCAATCTGGGCTTAGTGGAGCTGTACAGATGGATAGAATTTAGATATTTTGGAGGTGTGGAAAAGCAACAGAATTTGGCAAGTGTCCTTGGGCAATGGCAGATTAAGGGGGGAAGGGTTGATCTTGGCAGAGTCTGTGTGACAAAGTCGAGGACAAAACCAGGAGGGCTTAGACAAGATTATGTTGGACTTTGACAGTGATCCTAAACCACGAAGGAGTTGAGCTTGTCTCTGTTAGATGAATTTTGAATCCTGATAAACCCATGTGCATACTTCAAGCCTCTGGAAAAGCAGCATAACTAAACCCATCTTGGCTTGCAAATTGATTCAAGGTTGTTCTGGTTAAACCACAGAATTCAGAGGAGAAACAGTAATGCATTAACAAATTGAGTCAGAAACAAGAAAAGACATAGTTTGCATTTTAAAAGCCTCCCATAGATGGGGATATTGCAAATGCCAGATCAGCCTCATTGCCAGGAGGGTGCAGACTGATTTCTTTTTTGTGCAGGTTGGAAAGCTGGATCACAGAGAAGTCAAATAATTCAATAAGAAACACAGGCAGAAATCAGAAAGCCTTGCTGAACTATTTGCTCTTGTTACTGCACCTACTTCTTCCATATTCTCAAGGGAGAACTCAGATTGTAAAATATCCCTGGTTTTATTTTTACTTTGGTTATTGAATTTATATATAAAATACCTTATGGTTGCTATTGCTGTGGATGGGTTGAGAGGAAAAAGAAGAAATTGTTAGCATGTTTAGTGATATGTTCTTCAGGACAGTTAAACACCTCTTTTTTTTTCTCTCTCAATACTATTTATTATTTAGTCCCTCTTCAAAGGAACTTATTTATGTGGTAGCATATCAAATGTTATTCTTATGCATTATGTCTCTGTGGCTTTCTTGAGAAGGTCAAGATCTTAGCAGGGAACAATGTAACAGGGATGGTAAATGAAGAACATTTGTTCTTTCTTTCCTGCTAGAAAGCTGTGCAGAATTGCTCTCTCCTTAAAAGGGAACAAACTTTGAAAACTCCACCAAAAGCCCAAGTTAAAGGGGTCAGAGTACAAGTGAGGACTTTTGAATTTTACAGCACCTTTCATCCAAGTCTTTCAGAACATCTCATAAGATATTTTTTATAGATAAAGCATGTCAGGTCAATTTTCCCATCATCATGCAAGTGGTTAAAAGCAGTTAGAATGAAAAGAATGCATTCATAATTTTGTTTCCAACTGCTGACAAAGAGAAATCAAAAGTTTCATGAAATATTTTTTGAACTAATGTGTTCTTTCATGTTTATGCATATGTTTTAATAGGTATTTGGTTAGAGATACCTAAAGAAAGTATTCCTGGAATGAGAATGAACACTTTCTATGAGATCTCTTTGAAATAAATTTCTTAGGCTCTGGCTCATGTTAGTTTAAAGTTTGTTTTATAGACCCTTAGATTAGCAGAAGATTAAATGATGCTGAAATCAGATATGCTGAAGCTCAGTCATGTTCTTTCCCCATCATCATTCCAGCTATTACTCAGCTCCTCTGGCCAAAAGTTTTTGCCCTTTCCACTTGTGCAAGTTGTTCCTTTAACATTTTTATCCAAATTTATGCCTTTAGCATTAATATTTTCCATAAAATGTGTTTTCTAAACCGACTCCTTTTGACTATGGAGGCTACAAATAGTTACAGCTGGGCCTGTAGGTACAGAACTCTCTAGAATGAACTACAAGTAAGCTGTAGTTTTGTTTGTAATTCATCTATCACAACCAATCAGAAATTTAGAAGATAAACTAATGCCATTTGCATATCCATATTATATTTTGTTGTATGAGCTCAGTAGCCAAGGGGATTTTCCCAAGTTCTTGTAAAAAGGAGTCAAAAATAAGAAGGGCATTATAGAAACCAAGAGAGCTTTAAAGCAGGAAGATTTCTTCCCATTGCAAATCTTAAAACAAAATGCAGGAAGGTAGAAAGAAATCTTAATTATCCAGGAGTGATACATAAGTAGTGTTATTAAAGCTTTTAGAATTAAGGCATTTTCTTGTTGTATTTCAAATGAATTCTTGGAGGCCAAGTTATCTTATGGGAATTATATGCAAATGGAACTTGAAAAGTTGTTGTCCCCCCTCAACAACAGTTTATAGAAAGGTTTAAAAGTGACACAAGTGTTGCTTAAAAAACCTAAGATATAATTATCTGAAATTTTGAGACTTACTAATGATTCTCAGAGAGAATGAGGAGCAATTTCGTTGTGCTGTGTTAACGTGTAAAGTGATTTATAAAGGGAGCAGTAATGAATGTTGTCACATCTAAGCCAAACAAAGCACTTGTAAAAAACATTGATCAGTTTGTTGGGTTTTATTTCTTCCCAGGACTTGAAAGAAAATTGCAATATCAGCAAATTCAGCCATGTGGAGTTAACACTGGGAGTTGCAAACTCTTGTTCAAAAACATTTCTCTGGCTTCTATGTTTGCCAGTTGATATTTTTTGCTTCACAAACCATTTTAAATTTGATCCTTGAAGGCAAGTGCACATTTAAATAAAGAAGAGGCAAGTAGCCATTACTAATATTAATACCATCTAGCTCAAGGTGACAGCTAGATGCTAATTTTGTTGTATTCCTTCTTTTTATAAAGGACACCACGTCCTTGCTTAGAGGCAAATTAATCAAAGTTTATTACTATTAGAATTTCTGCAATGTAAACCAAAGTACTTCACAGTCATTTCTCTGTTACCTGTGGGTTGATTTTCCCAGTTGGTAGCTTAATGGGACAAAAACCTGCCCAGGAACATCTTTAGTGCTTCTCTTAGTGAAACCCACTCTTTATTTATTGTTCACATTTCTTTACCATTCAAAGTAGTTGGAATAATGGAAGCAGCATTAATCTTAGTAAATGTACCAAAAAAAAAAAAAAAAAAAAAAAAAAAAAGAATAAATGAATTCTGGACACTGCAGCAAGAAAGCAAGAAACAATGAAAAATATTCTTCTGAGACAGGGAACTGAAATTAATTTAGAAAATTATACATGGGTGTGCAAAATATATTTACAGTCTGCCTACTAAGGAAGGTCAAACTCAATGACATCTGGAAACTAGTCTTTTATCCCTCAGTTACCTTTTATTTCTCAGTTAAGCACAGTCAAAATATACAAGATAAATATTCTATTCTCTACCTCTTGATCTCACAGAGAAAATAATTTCTTCTGTTGCTACTAGGAAAAAAAACAAAAAAAAAAAAAAAAGAGAGAAAAAAACCAATCTTGACTTTATCAGGAAAAGGACTGAGATGCCTGGGAAGTCTGTGAGGATAAAACCAGAAATAAATTGTCTTCAGGTTGCAGCTGAATATCATCATGTTTGTGTGGGCACCTGCATTTGTTTGTATAAATATTTATCTGCCCTCCACCTCCCTGTGAACAGGATGATGACACCCAGCTACCACTTGGTCCTGGACATTGGTGTTTGCAGGAGAGAAATCACCCCAAGGAGAATGCTAAAATGTAGAAGGTGTTGAGTATCACTCACCAGGTCCTGATCGTGTGACGTGGACCCATTTGAATAGCTACAAACTATTTATTTCCCAAGAACCTCAGAATTTTATCCAAGAAAACAGTAAAACAACTTTTTCTAGAGAACTGAGTAGAACATTCCAGGGAAACAGTGTAAAAGTGCTCTGACTGCAGTAATTTCTCTATCTCTCAAAAGGCACTTTGCAGAAGTAGCCAGAATGGTTAAAAATAATTTTCATGGAAAGGGTTTTCAGTCCCTGGCCCAGAGCAGTGATGGGATCCCCATCTCTGGAAGTGTTTAAAAGCCATGTGGATGTGGTGCTGAAGTTAGTGATGGACTCGATGATCTTAAAGGTCTTTTCCAACTAAAATGATTCTGATTCTATGAATTAGAGTGCAGAGCTTCAATACTGAGTAAATGTGGGTTTAGTTCTCATTTTCCTTTCATAGTTGGGAAAACAATGATCAGGGCACCTCCGTGATAGAATCAAATCAGTTTCACTCCACAGACTCATAAGAAAGCCTTACCCAGTCCTTTCTATTTATTTATTGCAATTATAACAAGGCAAATAAAACTTGCTGAACAGCAAGAATACAAATACAGAATTAAACCAATGAAGAGCTGATTTACTGATTCTGCTGCACAGGCCTATTTGCTTTTCCTCAGTTTAAAGCATTAGAGCTCTACCAGGACATAAATAAAAATGGACTCAACCTGGTGCTGCTGTCATGAGATCACAGCAAGCTCCAGATTGACAGAAATACTCAGCAAGTCTCCGAAGGTGGCTGGAAGAAGCCTGACACTTGATGAAGATTGACTGATTGATTGATTGATTGATAAGAAGGAAGTGATGGAAACATGGATTGGATGTGGTAAGAGGTGGTTTAGTGCTTCTCATTTGGCTCCCATTCAGATGCAGCAGATTAAACACCAACACTTCAGGAGCATTGTCAGGGTTTAACACTGGCCCAGCAATTAAACCCAATACCAGATGCTGCCTATTAATCCCCCTCCCTGATGAAGAAAGGAGAGAGAATAAGGAGAGAGACTGATGGGTTGGAAACTAAACTACACAGCTTTAATGAAACAGGAATGAGAAATAGGAAAAATGACTAAATCTATACAAATCTACAGGAAAATTGATCCCAGGTTCCTCCCCCCTTTCCCCCAATAACTCTCAGGTCACCCCCGAGGCTGCAGGGCAGCCCTGGGAAAGTCCAGGCTGGAATCCTGGGGTCAGCAGCAGTTGGGAGCTGGAGGCAGGAACACACAGATTCAGGCTGGGATGGATCAGGAGCACAGGCAGAGGAAGGGATGGAATCCTCCCAGGATGCTGAAGCAAACAGGGAGAGGGGAAGAAGGGGAAGCAGGAAGGGGTTTGACCCTGGTGATGCCTCAAATTTCTCCTGAGTATGAGGTGTATGGGATGGAATCCTCTGTTTGGTCAATTCTGGCATCTCTCTTGTCTGTTCCTCCCCAAAGGAGGGGTTCAGCTGGGACCTTTTTACTCTTTCTGGAGGGCAAAATGTTCCTCAGAGCTGAGCAGTGTCCCTGGTTCTGCAGCCCATTCCCAGCTGTAACTATAAACACCCAGAGTTATCAGTCCCAGAGCAGCCACTGACTGAGAAACTTGCTGTTCATTTCAGCAAGTGCAGCTCCTGACAAGAGACTGAGCTGAAAGCAAAAGTACAGGACAGAAAATCCCCTTTATCCTGGCCCAAACCAGGACAAGCAAACAAATGTTTGGTGAGTTTTAACAGCTCTACCACCATGTGCTTCTCTCCATCCTAAATCCAAACGTGTCGTATCTGTTGGAAAGGTCTTTATGGAGACAGCTCAACAGACCCATCATACCCATTTCCCAAATTGATTTCTCCTTTACTTCATCTCCTCATTCCCCAAATTTTTAAAGTTTTCTTTACCTTTGCTGGGGTTCACATCCAATGAACAACAAAAAGCTATATAAATTATTCCAAATCCCAACAAAATGGGAAGCAGAATTACAATCTCCTTGGACTGATAATAAGAAATATTGTAACTTATAAAGTCATGAATTAAACCTTACACTCAGGAGCTTTAATTAGGAGTGTGTTATGTTTTCCTCATTTTCCTGAAATGAATTTTAATTTATGACCACAAGGTTTATCATCTATGGCCAAACAGGTATATCATAGAATAAAAATTTTCTTATGACTTCTCAGATAATTCACCATCTATTTTTTTTTCTCCCCAAAAGAGTACATTTTTTTGTATTGTTTCTAGCTTCTTTGTAAGCTTTGTTCATTTGCCTTTAAGGAAAGGAACAAATAATACTCCTTGCACTGGGAAAGTACTATCTGTTCCAGGCAGCCTCTTGAGTATTCATGCTTTACAGACATTAAGATATTTTTTCATATAGTTAATAAAAAAAGGAAATCAGAGGTCAAGAGCCAAGCATCAATTGATGTTTTAACATTCTGTTTCCTTACTGCCTCTGTTTGCAGAGAGAGAACAAAATCACAATGACAGTTTTTTAAATACAGTTTGATTTGTTGGCTGACTCCTGACACTCAAAAAAAAAAAAAAATTAATCCTATTGTGGAATCTTCTCCTATTAAAATAAAGAAAGTTTTTCTTTTCTTTCTGTGTACTTTGTAGCATCCATTTCAATTCCTGCTCATAAGACATTTGTGCAGTCTCTAGAAATTTTTGGAAGGGAATCTCACCCAATAATGACCTGGAGAGATATGAGTTTAGCTCCCTTACTTGTTGTCAAACTTACCAAGTTATCCCAAGGAACTGCTTGAGACTTTGTGCTTGGGCTTCTGATTTATGAGTTTGGCTTTCAATTCTTTGACAATATCTGGATTCACCTGTACTGGGGTTTTCACTGTGAAGGGAAGAGAAAGCTTTTTTTTCCTACAAGTCTTAATTCCACAATATCTCCACTGGGAGAGACAAAATTAGAAGTCAGCTGCCATCACAGGGTTAAACTGAACATGGACTTTGTAGGTGTCATTGAAAAGGTTGCCTTTGACCTCAGGGCTTCTTTTCAAAAAACTCAGCAACCTAAACCTTGGCTGCAGAAATATATTATTTACATTAGGTCAGATTTGAGTTATTTCATCAAACTGATTTTCTTACCAGTTCCCAGGAAAGCAGAGTCACTCACAGGAACATTCTTTTTTCACCCAAAACCAATCAGTATTTTTGGAAATCCAGCATCTCCACTGCTGCCATGGAGGCATTTCCTGAGACTGTTCAGAGCTCTGAATTACCAGGAAAGTCAGTAAAAAGGAAAATTGTGTATAAGCTGCTAATAAATCTTGAGTTCCTGACTTCTGTGCCTTGTAAATAAAATCAAAGAGAAATAAGGATTCTCCTGTCATGGCTCAATACAGAACACTGACATAATGCAGTAAATCATTTATATGTGCAGTGATTAGAACTGTGATTTAGATCAGTTCAGGCATCTACAGTAAATAATAAAGCTTTTTGGTAGTTATTATATCAGCATACATCCTACAGCCTTTCCATTCAACTCCTTTTTTCAGGATTTTGGGGGACCTGATGGAATTCTGTAGGCTGGTTGACACTCTCCTGCCTTGCTTCCTTGTAGATCTTTGTCACAGCTCCACACAGGCTCCTGGGCTCCTTTCCTGAACAAACCAGCAAATTCCCTTCAGGAAAACTCCCCAAAACTGTTGGCAAGATAAATCTGATTCCAGGCAATTGGGTCCAAAGGGTTATGGATGTGAACCATGTCTGATTTTGCTTCCCTTCATCTAAAGATTTTCAACGCTATCCCAACAAGATTTGTACATTCAAATCCTTCTTCTCCTACCCATAAACCTGTCTGCCATGAAACAGGGTACAAAATGTGCCCTCATTGCCCTGGTATAAAACCACAACTCAGGTGAGTTTCAGAACTGTGACCTGACATGAAGAGAAACACCCAGAAAAAAAACCCAAACAGAACTTCATCCTGGTGTTTCCTCAAACCACCTCTGTCTTTTGCTTCTCCCCACCTTTCCTTCTCTCCTAAGCACCTGGTAATATGACCTGCACAACCCCAAGATGCTCTTCCCCTGAATCCCATCCTCCATGAAGCCTCCTCAGATGATCCATGGTGATGGATGTTACCCTAAACCTTGGGCTGATCTTCATCCAACAGCCCTGCTAAGAGCAAGAGGTCCTTTGGCTCTGGCTGGGTGATTGATGCTCCAAGGTTTGCCTCTGTGCTCCTCTGTGATTGTGGGTTTGAACCTTTCAGCACACAACCTAAAAGCATGAGATGTGGCAGGAATATATAAGATGAAATGTAATTTTCAGGCAGCTGGAAAAAGTTGAAACCAGTTTCATCCTTATGGTTCAGTTTCTAGGGATTTCCTCTGCTTCAAGGATGCTTCACATCTCCCATGAACTGTGGGAGGAATTCCAGACTTGGAGGGACCAGAGCAATGGCTTGGTAGTCACAAAAAAAGCAGGTGGAAAAAATGTCATCTATGGATGACAAGTCTCTTCTGGAGACAAGTACAGGGTCAACATTTTCCTCACTCCACTACTATACCCTTCCCTACTATACCCTCCATTTTTTGTGTAGAAAACTGAAAACTAACAAGAAGAGCTTGTCTGGGACTGATTCTCTGCTTTGTGGCAGCTGTGCTAATAAAGTAAACTTAATGCAGTCACTCTGGAAGATGTAATAAGAATTTAAAAAAAAAAAAATTTGTTTTTTAGAGACATTGTTCCTCATCAACTCTTCAAAAAGTGCTGATAGAAGTTTTTTTTTTCCCATTGCTCCATTCTGGAATAGAAAGTACTTAAAACTTGATATTAAATAAGCAAGAGTTTTAACTGCCAGATTGGTAGGTGGATGGAAGGAAAAGGGAAAAATAGGCATAGAAATAATAAAAGGATAAAAAATTTAGATTTTTTAAAAATAAATCTATTTAAGTTCTAAAAAGAAAGTGAACAAAATATGGCTTCATTCTGGAATGGAAACTACTTAAAAATTTATATTAAATAAGCAAGAGTTTTAACTGCCAGATTGGTAGGTGGTAGGAAGGGAAAGGGAAAAATAGACAGGGAAATAATAAAAGGATAAAAAATTTAGATTTTTAAAAAATAAATCCATTTAAGTTCTAGAAAGAAAGTAAAAAATATGGCTTTTGGGGTATAAAAGAAGCAAAAATATCTCTGCTTGGAAAGCTTGACTCATGCATCCCTGGAACACAGCATGACTCTGCCTTGTCACTTGTCACAGCACAAGTCTGTCCCCTGGCTGTGATACCTGATGCTCTTCTTGCCCAAGCTGAAGGGAAACAGCTTGTTTGTCCTAAACAAAGGAAAAAAACCCAGACAACTGAACAAGAACAGATAACTCTGCTATGAAGACAGTCTGAGAGAGCTGGGGTTGTCCAGCTTGGAGAAAAGAAGGTTCCAGGGAGACCTTAGAGCATCTTCCAGTGCCTGAAGGGGCTACAGGAAAGCTGGGGAGGGACTTTTCACCAGGGACAGGACAAGGGGCAAGGGTTTTAAATTGAAAGAGAGAGTAATTTAGGTTAGACAATAGCAAAAAAATCTTCACCATGAGGGTAGGAAGCTACTGGAATAGGTTGCCCAGGGAGGTTGTTGATGTCCCATCCCTGGAAGTGTTCAAGGTGCAGGTTGGATGAGGACTTGAGCAACCTGGGCTGGTGGGAAATGTCCCTGCCCATGTAGGGGGTTGGATTTGATGATATTTTAGATCCTTTCTATCCCTAACCATCATATGATTCTGTGAAAAAAAAAGGAATAAAAAACCATTTTTTTTTTTCCTAGCAGAAGTTTCTACACTTTGCTCAGCTCTGTAAAATGTTCCTGCTTTTATAGGAACTAAAGGACAGAAAATATCTTAGGGAAACAAAGACTGTGGGGTAGCAACAAGTATTTTTCAGGTTCAAATGTCTAACTGTCTTCTGCCTAACTATCTTCTATCACAGCTGCTTTTAGAATGTCTGTGTGGCTGCTAAAAATAAAGGCTTTCTCCCAGCAGTAATGGAATGAAATGCCATGTAATCCATTTTTGTCTCTTTTAAAGTGCTGTGTACTTAGTACTCTTAAGAAAGAGTTGAGATGTTACATAAGAACTAGATGGAAAAAGAAGCCAAATTCCAAATTTTTTGGAATTCCTATGAACAAAATGTTTGGGTTAGGTTTTCTTTATGTTGTTTGTTTGGGGTTTTTTTTGAGATTTTTAAAATTTTGTTTGTTTATTTGTTTGTTTAGAAGAAAAATATTATTTTAGATTCTAAATAGAACAAAAGTTCCATAACATTGTCCTCCAGAAGTATTGCAGTGTTCAAAATGTTATTTACATTAAGACAGAACTATTAAATAACGTGTATAAAATTTATACAACATATATTTATATTTTAGAAAAAAGAACCAGAAGGCAACTGCTAAAATGAACCATAAATGTTTTGACATTATAGAAACAGCTGGAACAAAATGGCTGCCTTTACCTTTTGCTCCTTGTATTTCACTTTGTGTCAGGTCTGTGTTGTTCCATGAAAAGGTTTGGATTTGATTCAAGTTTCTTTTTTTGATGAAAAATATTTTCCTGGATGCTTTCCAGAGATGTCAGCATCCCCTTTCTTTGGAAAATAGCCTATTAGTTGACTACTTAGCCAGGTCTGGGAGTTTCACCTGTTCCCTGCTCAGGGATCCCAATATTCTGCTCTCTCTTCTCTCAAAACCTATTGCTCTGCAGATGATGTGCAGCAGATCACAGTTTTTCAGACTAATTCAGAAAATCAGAGATATTTTTATGCTTTCCCCAAATCCTTATGAAGCCCAGTTTGCTGAGTCATTGATTAGAAAGCTTTAATTACAACTAAAATGGCAAAAAAAAAAAAAAAAAAAGGTAATAGGAAGTGGGTTTTGTCCCTGAAATTGGGATGTCTCCATTTTTGCAAAGGATGTCTCTTTCTTTATTCTGTTTAGATGGGAAGAGAATGGGATTTAAGGGATTTAAAGTGTCCAAGACAATCAATTTCATCCTTCTGGTTCAGTTTCCAGGTATTACCCCTGCTGCGAGGATGTTCCCAGCAAGGTAGGAAGGAATTCTTGCCCCATGAGTGCAGTTAGGAAGGGGAACAGATTTCCCACAGATATTTTGCAGTTTCCAGCTTTGAAGGTTTTAGGAACTGGACTGGATAAAACCCTGAGCAGCCTGATCTGATCCAGTAGTTGATACTACCTTGAGCAGGAGGGTGGATTAGAGACTTACAGAGCTCATTTTCCATTATTTATTGTATGATTCTAAATGCTGACATTTATAATGTCAGAATGTCAATATTTTAAGTGTGGACAACTTGGAAGTCATATGTAATAAAACCATAATTTAGCAGAAATGTGGTTATATTTCTATAAAAACAAACATATAGATGTAATAGATGTAAAATTTATCCACATATGTATACACACAAACCCAGTGTGTATACACACAAACCCCCAAAAATATATTTTGTGTATACACAAAAATACTGACTTAATTTCCCTCAGTAACATTCATGTCCCTCTTCAAAGCTTGATTTCTCTCACCCAGCAACTCTCTGGTTCTGATGTGCCCATCTCTATGTTAGTTCTGTGCAGTCACCTCCAGGTGCTGTATCTGTATAAGGACTTTCAATCAACTCAGTGTATATTTAAATATTTGTGGTTTATCTGAAGAGGAAAGTAACCCCTGGGAAAAGGGTAGGTCCTTGCTGTTTTTCCAGGCAAAATATTAAAATAGAAAATACTGATCACACACATACCCTGATGGGCATCCTTTACCTTTTGAACTTTGTTTTGTGCAATCCATGCAACTTTCTCACCTGCCCATCCACCTGGTATTCTGTAAAACCCCACAAGACCCCTGAGCATCACAGTTTCTGGCAACCCTCATTGAGCCTGGGAGTCATCATCTTTCTGTTCAGGGGCAGAGAAAACCAAGGTTTTCAAGATTATTCCTGCATCTAATTCCTCTTTGCTTAATGTTTTCTAAGAGGAAGCAAGTGCTTGCAGACTCTTCAGGGACTGGAATGAGGAGATGTACAAGAAATCAGAGAGAATATGGATGAAGGCAGTGAAACTATCATTGATCCTCCCCCCAGCAACTGGATTATTCCTTTTCTGTTCCATAGAATTACCTGAATCTTAAAAGCACCCTGATCCAGTCCATTTTACATAACATTAGATTCACTTTTGATGCTACCATTTGCTTCAAGCTCTTTTAATCTTTGAAGAAAATTGTCTCAGTCTGCAAACTGAATGGATCATTACTCACCTGAAATCTAAGGAGGAACATGGAGCACCTCCTGCCCTGCCTTCATTATTTAATGCAAAATTTTCAGTGACTTAAGAAAGAAGAAATCAGAAGCCTCCTCCGTGCATTGACCTATTCTATTTCTAAGGTATTTTTTTTTATCAGAATGGTTCATTTGGTGGATGTGCATGAGTTATTTTGCTTTCCAAAGTGCAGGGACACACCTTTTTATTTTATTCTTCATGCTCAAATGAGTTTCACCTTCAGCATGAACTTTCATATCTTCTCTCACTTGATTCAAAGAACAGGAGAAGGCTGTTCCTAGCAGCCCATAATGTACCAATGGTTCCTAAAGGCAGAAGGTATTGCACAAAACTGGGATGGAAACTCTTTGATAGTGATGCTCCTTGTTTCCAGATATTTTCTTTGTGGAGTCTGAGCCAGCATTTGACACGTTTGGCAAACTGAGTGGCAACTTTCTGCTTGAGTCACCCCCCAGAAACCAAATGAACTCTCTGGAAAAGGTTCTGCTCCAGGAGAGCAGAGGAAAAGCTCTCTGGATCTGTGAAACTGTGCAAGATCATTTCCTACTGGACAGGATTTGGGCACACAGATGGTTTAAGCTCCTTCTAGATTGAGAGACAGGTCCTCCATCTGCCACTCTTTGGGATTAGTTCAGCTCTTTGATGGTTTCTGGGTATTTCCATGCAGTGGCCTCTGGCTGTGACCATGGAATTCTGTATCTGATGGGTGCTCATCCAGGTGTTGAAGAAATCCCATTTCCCTTGTTCATGTCTGAGTGTGTTCATGCTCTCTCTGTGCTGCAGACAGCAAAAGGAATTATATTTCACACTTCAGACCAGATTGAACTTTTATCTAGTAGTTAGTTTATTATTACTGTTTTCTCCTACTTTTTGTAGGAATCCTTTGTCCTGGGAACTGCACTGAGTCTCCACCATGTCCACCACTTGGTCCAGAGTGTGCTGCTGGGCCAAATGATCTTCAGAGAACCCTTTAAACCCAAATCAGTCTGTGGTTGTGGCTTCAAGCCAAGACAGGATTACAAAAGATGCAAAACAAGATAGTAATCTACAGGTGGGTATTACAGTAATAGAAGAGTGAAATACAATGGGAAAACCTAAAAAAAAGATTTGGTTTTTTCCAACAAAAATGATTTTATGTTTCTATGGAGATGAGGAGGAGCATCAGGACCCAAGCTGGAAGAAAGGATACAGCCAGGGAAGGTACAGATATGCAAGAGATAAGAACTTCTGAAAAGAAAACCAATTTGTCTCATCTGGCTCTACCTCACTTTACCCACATGCAAAACTGGGAGTTGTTGTTCATTTCTCAGGAGTTTTTAAGGCCCTGATTCAAACTGGGGAAAAAAAAATCATCCTAGAGTTAAAAAAAGGTGCTGAGCACCAAGATACCATCATGATGCTAAAAAAAGATACTGACACACAGTCTCTGTTTTATCTCTTTGTACATTATTCAGTAAAATCCCTTGAATCAAGACCTTTTCCAGTGTAGCCATAAAAATGCATGAGCAAGAGTGGTGGGTGCTGACCCTTCAGACAACACCATGGCTCTGAATGTCCTTGGTCTGACACAATGCCACAGAGGGTGATGGATTTGAAGTTTTAAATGGGGTATTTAAGGCTGAAGAAGGGAATGTAAGGAAAAAAAAAGCATCCTGTGTGTATGTGCACCTGCAGCAACCTCCAACTAGAATGGCACTGCACCCTCCAGGGTTCATTGTAGCTTCAGGTGTTTAATATAAAGGAAAAAATGTTAGAAAACTTCAACCTCTGTGGATCAGAACAATAATAAATATGGTTTTATAGTGATATTTTTAATCTAAACTAAAATAGCTGGAAGTCAGTGCTGGAAGCAGAACGGTTTCTTGCAAAAGTTATAGAGTAGGGGTTGTTACTGTCTTTAATTAAAATAGATGTTCCCATATAACTCCATCTCCCTCAAAACTCCTCTTGAAATTGCTGTATATTTATTCTTTATAAAGAGACAGAGGTTTTTTGGCCTTATCACTGCTAAGTTTGACCTTGACTTTGAAGGAAGCAGGATTTTGTGCTTCAAATTTTATAAATTTCCATTTCAGTTCTTTCCCTAAAAAAGTTCATTTAGTTTTTCCTTTCTGTTTTTCTTCATCCATCCATGCAGTGTTATTTTTTGTCTTGTTCTATTTCATTTACTTTTTATAGTGCTCTCCATTTTTTCATTACTTTTTTCATTTAATAGATGCTCTCTGTCATTGTTTGCTCCACTGCTGAATATTTTATATTTACCTGGATAACATCCCATATCTACCAATAACATTGATCTTGTTTTTAAATTGTTCCTGGTTTTCTTCATCTAGCTACTTCTAATTTCTGAAGCTTTCATCTATTAGCTTGAAATGTACATTTTTCAAGGCTGTAGTCATAGTTATTTATAAAAATATCAAAAACCTGCAGACAGAGAACAGATCTTTCTATAAAACAGTGACCCAGATTTGCTCTGAGCTGTTTTTAGATAAAATACATTTACTGTGACAACCTTTAATTTATAGTAGGAAAGATGAAAATATATCAGGAAGTGGTATTGGAAGAATTTATAATAATTAAACCTCTTTTCCCTTGTGTTTAGAAGAGTCTTCCACTCAGAACTAAAAAAAAAGCTCATTTCTAGCACCATTAAAAAAAAAGAATCTTCTATGCACTAGAAACAAAACAAGGACTCCTAATTAATAAAACCATGACTATCTATCTATTTAAAAAATCATTCCTCAACACTTACCAAATGTTGAGTGCTTCAAACCATCACATCAAGATTCCTTTCTCCAGGAAAGCTCATTCTTTTCCTACTTTTTTTCTTCCCTTAGTCCACCTTAGCTAAAAAGACTTTCTCTGGATTATGACCTCTCCAATTCTAAAGATTTCAATGGGTGAGGAAGGAGCAGATCAAGAAGAAAGGGGATGATACAACCCCTGGCAGACATTATTTTAAACTGTTTCCATTCTCTGCAAACAGCAGGATGGTTCTGATAATTTAATTTTTAGTGCAACTTGGCTATGGGAAGCCAACTCTCCCTGTTTTACCTGATGCTTATTTGTGAAGTATGAGCTGGGAGCCTTGTGGCATCTTCTGCTGGGTTTGGTGTCAGGGAGATGTTGGCTCTCCCATTGCTTTTGTGACTCAGTTTGTGTTCAGACAGCATGGACATAGACAGAAAGGTCACATTTGAAAAAAACAGGACAGGAATATTTCCCCACCTCGAAGAAATACGTTCAGTCCCAATTAATTCTGTATAAACATTTTTCAGTTGTTAGATGAGAGATGTTACATCTAATAACCCAGCATTCTTCTCAAATGTTATTATGCAGCAGACAGCTCACATTTCAACAGAAATTTCAGGCTGGAAGGTGCAAAGGATTGTTACAAAATATATTTTCACCTTGAGGGCTGCAATTAGGACCTTTCTACCTTTTTTGCCTTGTATGTCAGTGGCAGAACCAAACAATTATATTTTTCCATTTCCTAGTCTGGTACCTCCCTCCACTTTCCCCATTTGTTTGCCCTAGTGGCACCTTGTGGAAGGTGGAAAAGCTTTTCCTAAAATTCAATGGATTGGGAGCTTGATTGCCAGGATTTCTCCCTGGGGAATGCTTGTTGGAAGATCCTATAAAACAAGGGGGCTTCAGCATGTGCACTGATTGCAGCTGTGCCAGCATTGCAGTGTTTTGCTTTAAAATGAGCTTGTTTGTCTCAAATTCATCTGTTTCTACATATTCCCAGTTCAATGCTTATTTTAAGGTCCAATTGCTTTGCTTGAAAACTGAACAACAGTCCTTAAAAATTTCCTTGTTAGAAATAAGGTGGAAAAGTGGCCTTTAACAGTCACCTTCTGAGATAATGTTGAAGAAATCTCCCTGATTTAGGAGCCCTTTCCTCTCTCTCATCTTTCAATCTGATAAAATGTGAATATTAACTGTACACTCACATTCACTTGGAAGTCCACATAAAGCTCTGACACGAGATGGTTGGGCAGCAAGAGTGGGAATGACATTTCCCATTTTTTTTTTTAAACAAAAAGGCATTAGCTCATCACACTCTGTATAGACACTATTTATCCCCCAAATCCACCAACTTATTTCCAATTAAATGATTTTTCTCTGAAGATATGGAAAGATAGGAATAAGAGACTTTTCAATAATCCAGAGCTTTGATACCATGGAATTTTCTTCAAGAACTTATTGTGCTGTGTTTTGAATGTAGTTGGTTTTTCTTCCTCCTCCTCTTGTTGAAGGTACCAAAACCTTCTACTTTCCATCTCAGATGCATTCTTATTCCATCTCTACCAGTTTTATCCCAGCTTTTCAGATAAATCACACCCAGTAGCTTCCCATTCCCCTGATCAATCTGGATGTTTCTGCTTCCAGGTTTTCCCACTTGACCTGCAACTTCAGGCTCAGTGGAAAAGTCCAGAAGAGCAAGTAAATATCCCTGATGATTGGAATTTCATGGCAAAAAGTGAAATCACTGTGCTTTTAGCTCCAAATTTTTGAGTTTATTTTTCATTATCCTGGGAATACCAGGCTAAGAATTCTGGGCTGGATTTGTGGCTTGGATCTGGATTGACAGCTGGTGTGTGATGAACAATTGCTATAAAAGGACATTTGCCATCGTTTTGCCATTTCCAACAAATCATTTGGTGCAGTTATTCCAGACCCATTCTCAACATGAAAGGGTTTGAATGAGAGAAGAGAGAATAAATGCTGCCAAATCCAGAGATCCCTCACTATAATTTGTTCACGTCTTAGATCCAGGAACATGAATGAGAATTCTCAGTTGCACAGAGATTCAGGGATATTTCTACTCAGCATCTCTCTTCTGTTTCCTTTCTGGACATCTGTATTACATCCAGAGTAATTCCAAGAGATGTGTTTATTTACTGAAAAAATGACACTGGAATGCACTAAAAGGCTTTTTTAATTTAGCCATTTCACCTGTTTCCCTTACACCAAAGAATTTTTCTATCAAAATGATATTGGGGAAACATTATTAGTCTCAAGGACTGCACATAAAACCTGGAAAACAACCCCCTTAAAACAAAAAAAGACCAATAATACAATACCCCAGCAAAAACACAGCACCTAACGTACTAAAAGAATTATTTCTTCCTTTCAACAGACTCAGGTCTCCATAAGCAATATTGTAATTCAGAAATTATAGACTAAAGGAGGTGTAGAAGAAGCAGGAGAAAGAGAGATTCAGACAGAAAACCACCATGAGGTGAAACAATTTCCCATTGTATTGGGAAAAAATTATTATTTCAAGCCAAGATCTTAGGGTTCAGCTGATGGGAAGTAAGGATTTTTCTTTTCACACTGTGGATGTAAATATTACAGTACTTGTAAACCATAGGTAAATAGTAATAGAACCAGGGAATCTTTTAAGTCCAACCATAAAACTAACACTGCCAAGTTCACCAGTGTATATAAATTAAAAGTGTAAAATACTCTTCTTTTTTTCCCTAAGGAAATCCTAGCAAACACTGCTTGGGTCACAATAAGTAAAACCTTTTTATTTAGCAGCCTTATGTTCCCATTCTGCTTTCACTAAATGATCAAACTTTCAACAGGTTATTCATGTAAACATTTGTTGAATTACCAGAACATTTTATGGTTCATCTCCAATGAAAATGAATTGAGGTTTATTGATAAAAATGGCAAGTCTATTAAAGATAAAAAAACGAGCAAAATCAATTGCTAATGTGAGTGGCATTTTGCAAAGGAAAAATGGTCTTTCAAAACTGTGCAATGTCTGAATCCAAACTTTTCTGAGAGCTGAATTTGAGCTGCAATTGCTCTTTTTTAAGGTTTGTATACGTGCATACTTGGCATGATAAAAATAAACCAGTTTGAAACACAGTTCTGAGTGGCTAAAATTAATAAGAAAGAGCCCAGGAAAACAATTTTTCCCAACAAAAAAATAGTGAAATCTTTTTTGTTTTCTGAAATACAGAGTATATAAATTTAATGCCAGAGAAAGAGTTGTGGCAAAGATGAGAATATGCCTTGACATTTGTAAAAAAAGGAATAATAAATGCTCAGGGAATAATATATGCAGCAGAATAGCTGTGAAGTTTGGTGACAATCTGATAATAAAACAAAAACTGAGAAATGTCAGTGGATGGGCTGAGGAAGATAAAACAGGGGGTGTGGGAGGAAATCATTCTGTTATGTTGGAATCAATTACACCAAACAGGAAGAAACCCCATGGAAAAGTCATCAAATCATTATTCTACAGATACTGGGCATAAATTTGCTGCTGTTTTGGAACAAATCAAGTATTTCTAGCATTTCCTTTCTGCTCATGATCTAGGAAACACCGACTTCTTAATTAAAATTGAATTAAACTATTTTGTGGGAGCCAAACTAGTACTGGTAGTAGAACTACTAGGAAAAAAAAAATCTGTTGCATCTTCCAGGATTCTTCCTTCTTACAAAGAGGGGATGCAGACAGATTCTCTGTGACTGTGATCAGTCAGAGGATTTAGAGCCTCACTATAATGTTATTATACAAGCTGCTGAAGGAGGGCAGATATCAGCTCAGCTGAAGCCCAGCTAACAAGGCTCCATAGCTTAAGGGCCAAAGCTGGGCCAGGGCAGACTCTCTAAGGCTAAAACTAATTTCTCCTCACTGTTTTGTTGTGCCCAAAAGCATAAGAACATAGTTTTCAAATTTCTTCTTCCTGGATGAAGTGTGAAGTTGGGGTTTTTTTGGGTTTTCTTGGCTTTTTTTTTTGCTGAAGGGAATAGAGAGTCTTTTTAGAGTGATAACATATCACTGAAAAACCCAATTTTCCACTGCAGAGTTTCAGTGGAGGATTTTCAGCTATCTCCAGTCACTTGGTATCTCTGCTTCACAACTGGGTGAGAATAATCTCCATGAAGTAGGGATGGGCATGATAGGAAGTAGTTTCATTTAAGACTTAGAGGATGTTCTTTTCTTACATTCTGACTTGTGTTTATTACTTTGTGTTTGCACTGGAAGAGCAATTGTGAACGGGACACCAAGCACAGGAGTTTTGTCACCCCATGGACTGCCAAATAAAAACAGACAATGTACAACATCTAGAGAACAAATCAGACCAGGAGCAGCTGAGGAAAGGTGGGAATTTTTAGTTTGGAGAAGAGGAAGATGAGGGGAGAACTCACTGACATCTACAGATCCTTGGAATGAGGTTGTAGGGAGGTGGGTGTTGATCTCTTCTCCCAAGTGAATAATGACAGGACCAGAGGAAATGGTCTGAAGTTGCAGAAAGGTTTAGATTATTTATTAAGAAAAATGTCTTTACTGAGTGGTCAGACACTGGAAGAGGCTGCCCAGGGAGGAGGTGGAGTCACCATTCCTGGAGGTATTTAAGAAATGTGTAGATGTGGCACTTCAGGGCATGCTCTGATGGCTGAGATTGTAGGGGATTTTTTGTAGGTTTTGTTGTTTTGTTGGGGTTTTTTTGGTTTTTTTTTTGGTTTTTTTTTTTTTTTTTTTTTTTTGCTTGTTGCATGTGTGCATGGTTAGACTCAGGAATCTCAGAGATCCTTCCCAACTGCAATGATTCTGTAATTCTGTGATCTTTGCAGGCAAGACTAAGTCCTAGTCTGGAGGAGGAGAGTCTTGCCTCCTTCACTTCACAAAATTAGCTCATCTTGTGATGCTTATTTAAAACACAAGTTTTCCCAAGTGTGCATGATGTAGTAAAGAAGTAATACCCTGGGAAGTGGAAAGCTCCCCCCATCTGCCTCAGCTGGTATGGTGGCACCATCACAGAGTAAAAAATATTGCTACAAAAATCAGAAAAAAATTGTTATTTTTTTTTTTTAAACCCATTACTTGTGATTCTGTAGAAATCATTAGCCAATGCTCTCAAATCTCTCTCTTTTTCTTTCCTTTTTCAAGATGTGAGTGATGAGGAAAAAACAAACCCTGCAGTGGCTCAGAGTCCACGTGGTAGGAATTCATTAAATATCTGCCCTACATTCCTTGCAGATGCTGCTTTTCCTAGAAGGTTCAGTAAATTTTCTGCCAGTTCCCAGATACAAAATGCCTCTTCTGGATTTCCTACTTGTGATTTGGACATGGCTTGATGACTCTGGTTTAAGGATGGAACAAACTAAGGAAGAAATCTGTAAAGAAGACCAAAGAAATCCTACTCCAAAACAACCAGGTCACCTCATCTATAATAGAGTGACATTTTTGTTAAAAATTGATTTAAATTTCATTTAAATATTTGTTTATGATATTTTCCAGGTAGCAAGCATCCCCGTTTCACTCCTCTGGATGTGTCCCTATTTTTGAATCCTTAAAGAGTTTCCATTTACCACCCTTTCTCAGTTATGCTTTATAGAGGCTAAATTATATCATAAAACATGTATTAGTACCTATTAAAGGAATTATAAAATTAAGCCTAATAAGAGGGAAAATTAATTTTTCTTTAAAGATAGAGTGAGAATCCCAAAAGTTCTTTACTGTTTGAACTACAAACGAAACAATTTTTATTTGTTTCATCTGGAAATGGCTTTGAATTTTGATGTCATACTTAAAACTGGGATATGCAAATCCAGTGGATATAAAAAACTTGCACATAATGGGGCTCAAATACTCCTCTAATGCCTCCTAGCTGAAACCAAGCAGCATTGACTCTGTTAATCTCAGGGAAGTGTTGGCATTGCTTAGGCAAGTGGGGATCTGAACTGGCAAATCCAGCCATAATACATCTTAACATATCTTCCCTTGACATGAATTAAAATGATAAATGGAACCCCAGAGAGAAACAGATCCTCTTAGTATTTCATTGCCATTGTCAAAGACAGAGATTGAACTTCCTTTGATCAGTGCCTTTCTGTATCCTTTGTCTTTGTCAAACTTTTGATGCTCTTTAGTCTACTGTACTTCATCTTCCCATTGGAACCCCAGGGCAAAACAATAAAAGAAAATAGTTTTAAAAGAAACACAACCCAACAATACAGTAGATCTTTCCTTGGATGTCATCCAACATGTGAGTGACAAAGGGAGAGAAAAACTGGAGTGTGAGAAAGTGCTTTCCCTTCATCCTTTCACTATATTGTAGAAAATGATTTATGTCTGATCTTTCAGGGGGGGTGGAAGGACACGTGGACAGAATCAGAGGCAGCAAACATCCATCATGTTAATTCTGTTTTCTGATAATTGAGAACATAGATATCAGAACTCTAGGAAAACTTCTGAGAAAGCATTAATTGCACAGTACAGGATTTCAGGGGATAACTCAGTGGGTTCATCAGTCTAGGACTACTAAAATTGTTCTAAATATTGAATCCTAGACCTTTAGTCATGTTTCTGCCTTCTTTCTTGCTGCCTGCTTCATCTCTAGGTATTTCAAGTGCCTTTGTAGTTTTGCTTCTTGTAGTGAACTTCTGCACAACAAAAATAACCATTAGATTTTGTTTCCCTTTTTCTTCCTTCTCTTGTCCAAGACTTCCCAAGTATTGTACTCCCTGGGGTTCTGTCTTCTCCTGTATGAAAAATTATTTTATTTTCCTATCAGAGAACTAGATGATCAAACCAAGCCCAAGTAAACCATGTGTTTTAAATGGAAATTTACCCTGCATCATTTTGAGAATTTTCAGAAGTTTCGCTGATAATTTCAATCTCTGTATCAGAAATAATGAAGTTACAGACCAGGTTTTCAATTTATATCAATAGAAAACTAAAAAGCACTTTCAGGGCTGGGCTGCCTCTATGCTGGGCTGCAAATCCCTGACAAAAGTCCTTGGGAATCAAGATCACCCAGCACAGCACTGCTTGTGTATGTGCTGATTGATTCCTTTAGCTTCCAAACAAGAGTGATTTCTTCCAAACTCCTTTTTTTTGACAACACTCAAGGAAACTCTATAGTTGGCTCAGGCATTTACTTGAGAAGTGAATCTCTTGGTCATCACCAGGATTCATCATTATTTGTTTCGTGGGGTTTGCAGCTGTGATCCTTGCAGATGGAGCAAAATCTGAGAACTCCAAGGGTACAACTAACATGCTCCCATCACTAAAAGTCAATCCCATACAGATATAAGCATTGACTCTTGTTTCTTGTGCCTGGGGATTGTTGGAGAGAGTGCTCTTTGGCCCAGGATGTAGGCAAAGATCATCCTGGCAGTTTAGCAACACTGAGAATCATGTCCCTAACCCTCAAAACAGGTTGGAGGGTTGCAATTATCATATTCAAATTATTATTATCATATGCAAAACAAAATTGGAGGGTTGCAATTATCATATTCTGACTGCTACAACATAGACAACCATACCTTAAAAATTAATAAAATTTGATAACATGAATGAGAATGATAATTCAGTCAGCTTCTTAGCTTGCATTACTCTGATCAGAAGCTCTTCCAGTAATTTTCTTCTTTGTTTGTTCAAAACTTTCACACTTCCACCCTAATTTCCAGTTGATGTTAGCATATGGTTCAGACTTGTCCTAGCAGAGCCTGGAAGTCCCAGTGTGTGGAATTCAAGATTAAGTGGAGATACAAAAAATGGAAAAAACTATTTTGGACCCCCTAGAATAAGTGGTGAGAAAGAGGCACTTTCTGGATGCAATTCATCTGCCCGTGTTCAGGTCACACAAGAAGAGCTTTGGGACTTCAGTTATGACCTGGATGTAAGAAAATGAAATCTCTTCTTTAGTTATAATTGCAGTGGAGCTGGGTATTAAGATTGAGCCTGTTCTTCCACTGTGCATTTAAGCCCTCAATTCCTTGGGTGTTTCAGGGACTGCCCAACTAGTTGGCTGTGTGGATAAGGTAATAGATTGCTGTTGTGAGGCACTGGACAGGACTGAAACCAGGAGACTGAATGAAGAATCAGCCTTTAACTGAATGCTAAAGGAGCTCCTCAAGTGGGAATTTCATCCAGTTTTGGAGTTTCCCCCATGCACATTCTGCTTATCCAATTTGTATGCTTCAATGTGTTAACATCCTGGGTAGAGCCACTCATTGATTTCCAGGCAGTTCCTAGGTGCAGAAGTTATTGAATTGTACACAAACATTACAAAATTTCCAGGAGAAACAGAAATAACCATGTAGGTCAGGGTGCTGTGGGTGACTGAGAGCTTTAGGGGATGTTTTATGCACGTGGTTAATAAGATTGGTGAAGATGGATTCTAGAGGAGATGGATTGTCCACACAGGACCCCAGCTAGGTTATAAGAAGTGAAGTGAAGTCAAGAAAAGTTTGGGAAGGTTCAGCTAAAGGTTCTGCTGCAGGGTCTCTTACATCAGAGACCCCCCTGACCTTAGGGAAGCAGTCAATAATCCAGCTTGAGCATTTTGGTTTTACACCTGAACACTGGTCTTTCAGAAGACCCTAAAAAATGTGGTTTTTTCCATTTTAACAAGCATTCAGCCTTTGAGCACCTCCACAAAATGCCTACTTCAGGATGGAGGGCATAGCACTGCAGAGCCCATTCCTTGTAGTGGGTTGGGTTTGTGTTGACCACCAGGGGAGAAGGAGGTGGCAAACACTATTCCTACACACCAAGACAAAGTTCTAGCCACCTGTGGGCAGATGAATGCCATCCCCATGAAAAGTATGAAAAATTACCATCTCAAGAAGCAGCAAAAGAGTCAATGGAGCAGTGCACTTAAGCTCTGTGGCTGTGTAGGGTACGAAGTGGCAAAAGTTCATCCCTATCTTTTGATGATGCAATATTTCACTTTTGCTATTTGCTTATCAGGCCTATTTTTGGTTCCTTACACCATACCATATAAAACTTGATTTAGCATGGCCTGGAGGAATTCTATTAATGCCAATATGCAAGCTGAAAAATCACACTGCCTTCAGGACTTCATCTGAAATGTCTTCACAGAGCTGCTGGGAGTGTAGTTCAAGTTTCTGGTCCTGTTGATTAACTGAACTTGCTAAATGAAAAAGTAGAGGTATATTATAATTTTTCAAACATCAAGCATTCCATTTTAATACTTGAGGCTGACTGCATCCTTTATTCTATTATGAATGTCAATAAAATAGGATGGCATTGAATTGCAAATACAATACACAGTTATGTCTTCAGTTCTGAAGTTTTTTGTCCTCTGTATCTAGTATATAATATAATTATTATATACCAAGCTTCTTCTGGTGATGCAGATCTTTTTGTCAATATTTTTCTGTGCTTTTCCCAATGATATATGGCAACAATAAATGAGCATGAATATATTTCACAGCATCCTGGGTCTGAAAATGTATTTTGCTTCTCCAGGCTACAAATAACACCTGATAATGGAAGATACTGAATGCTTGGAAAGATCAGCCCTGAACTGTTTGAAGGTCTAATATGCCAGCAGCTGTAATTCTTGAATGTGGAAGAAAATTCCCTGTCTGCAGGTTGCCACTCTACCTGCTCATTGAAGGCATAAAAATCAGTATCCAAGTCAGCCAGATCCTAGGAATAATGCACTTTAAAGTTGATCTGAACTTAAGAAAAGTGTAAGCTCCCTCGGAGATGTTATTATAAACTTAGGTTTTTTGAAGGTTTCATAATCCTATTTGGTAAAGAAGGTCACATGGATATACAACCAGTATATGATGCAGTGTTTGCATCATTTAATTCTCTTGTTCTTGCAGTAGGATATCCTGTGACACTGCAAAAATATTTTGCAGAGGACTAAGAGTTTTTCTTGTAGTAGAGTGAACTAATACTTCCACAGTGATGTGATTCCACATGGTGATTGATGATAGTTGAAGCTGAACTAGGAAAGAAGCTGAAGACCCAGATTTGGTGTGTGAAAAGGGGAAGGGAAGTCCATGTTACATCCCTGGATCACTTATTTGCTGCAGACCCATGTTGGGAGCCACTGGATGAAGCTTTTCCCCACTGGTACTTGTCTATTTCTTGATAAGGGGTCTGAGCTCTTTTTTCTGGGTGTTGTGAAGCACTTCTGAGTGTCTGAACTCCTGGGACCATGAAACTGAAGACACAACATGAGATCAAGTAGAGCAGAGCACCAGACACTTCTGCTTTTGTGATTAAATCAAAAGATTTCCTCAAGGCCTGAGGGCTACTGTGTTTCTTGAAGCATCAGTTGCTGAAATAATGGGTCAGAGTAACTTTTCCACAGGGGAATAAAAAAAAAAAAGACAACCCAACCCAACCCAACCCAAAACACTTTTAAATTTTCCTGTTGTAGAGACAAGCTTGATAATATTAGAGAGCAAGAGAAAACTGAAGTGCTAACAAGGGAGTATTAAGCACAAAACCCCCAGAATTTATTTACAGAAATTCTTCAAAAATCATTGTTCTTTAAACCTGATACATTTTCAGTGGTTGTGACTGACAAAATGAAAGCTGCTGATAACAAAGTAATTTTTCTGCAGCTGATATGGTGCTTCCTATAACTTGGTGATTTATGAAGAGCTTGTGCACAGATAAACTTCAAATTGATTCTTGCTCTCCTTAGACAGATGGCCTTGAAGGTTGCATTTGGCTGCTGTGATTGAGCAGCATTGAAGCATAGCTCAAAGTGAAACTCTCTGTATCCTGGCAGTGTGATAGTACTCACAATATGGAAATATGAACAAAAATAAAACACTTCTGAGAATCCTGTCAGTCAAAAAACTCAAATTATTCAGCTTAATAGACTTAAGCTTTACTCTGCTCTGATGAGACCTTACCTGGATTGCTCAGCACAGGAAGGACATGGAGCTGATGGAGAGGGTCCAGAGGAGGGGCAGGAAAATGATGAGGGGGCTGGAACACCTCTGCTGGGAAGCCAGGCTGAGGGAGCTGGGGTTGTGCAGCCTGGAGAAGAGAAAGCTCCAGGGAAACCTAAAAGTGACCTTCCAGTATCTGAAGGGGCTACAGGAAGGCTGGAGAGAGGCTGTGTGCAAGGGCCTGGAGTGATGGGATGGGGGGTTTGAAATTAGAGAAGATTTAGACTGGATGTTAGGAAAAAGTGGGAGTGGGAAAATGGCCCAGGTTGCCCAGGGAGGTGGCTGAGGCCTCATCCCTGGAGATGTTCAAGGTGAGGCTTGAGGATGCTCTGAGCACCCTGATCTGGGTGAGGGTGTCCCTGATACTGCAGGGCTTGGACTGGGTGAGCTTTATTATGACCCAAATTATTCTATGATACTATGATTCTACAATTAGCTTTGAATATACAAAATAGGATAACAGAATCCAAACTGGAACGTAGGAAAATTCAATATTTATGAACACCTGCTTTTAGCCTTGGTTACAAACTGTTTATTTTAGGGTAGCTACTTTCAGTAGCTGTGTTATTCACATGATATGCCACAGAAGGAGATTTAAAAAGAAAGTTGGCAACAAAAAAACCCTTCTTCAAAACCCCAACAAACCTGAGGAATTCACAGTCTGTGAATTCCTAAAATTTCTTTTCCTTTTTTTTGATCTTTTAGGTTCAAAAGCAGAGGACAGACAATGGGTGAGTCAGGAGGCATTTTAGCAGAGCTGCTATTACAGCATTCATGCATTATTAATGAATCTGAGTAGGTTCCTCAGTTTTCTAGAGACATCCCAATCATTTATGTTAAATCAGTTACTAATTTTCTTAAAAATAAATGTGCAAGCATATTTCCACTTGCTGTAGATGTCTAAGGACAGAAGGCTATGGATCAATATCCAAAAAAGGTCCCATGCTTCCAATCCAAATTATTTGTAAATGACTGGGTAAACTGGCTTGGGTTATTTTTGATTGTTTGGAGATCTCCTTTGTTTGCTTTATGTGGGTCTTTTTGTTAGGTTTGTTTTTCCCCACAGACAACCAAGGGATAGCTTTGTGTGTTCTTACAAAGAATGGATGATTTGTGAGGTGGACAGAGAACCACATCACATCCAAACTGCCCAAAATGCCAGTGAAAAAATATGAAAATATGAAATGCCAGTGAAATAAAGAATCCTCTGTCCCATCTTATAGCAATATGTGTCAGGCTTCTCAGTGGCAGCAAAAGGGTCTGTGGCTTCTGTGTAGTTTTTAAAAATCTCTTCTTAAGAAGAACTGACTTCTGAAGTAGAACACAGCAACCAGGATGGGACTCCTGCTTGCATCATATAAATAAAAATATTCCTGAGAGATGACAGAGCAAGCTCAGCTTCCCTTCCCCAGGAGTCCCTGACAGGTTGTTCATGTAGACAAAAGACAAAAATAATCACCCCAGAGCAAGCAAGGCAGGGGTTTGCTCAAGGCCATGAATAGAGTGGTTATGGACCTCTACAAAGATAGGAGTTAAAATGCTTCCAGTTCAGAGGGGAGCTTGGTGTTTCAGTTCCATTTGAGGTCCCTTCATCTCCCTGTGCCTGTGGGTCTTGTGTCTCGTGATGCATGTGGTAGGGGATACAAGATCTTCAGCTACTGCAGCAGTATGATTTCTTTGGTTGTGAGATCCCTTGTATGTTAATAGCTACCAATTAATCCATTATTAGTCCATTAATTGATTGAGTAGTTCATTATCCTTTAATTCACATGGAAAGTATTGTGAAACTCTTCACAGGAAGCTTTAGGCTTCCATTGAACATCCCTTGAGGGAACTACAGGGTTCTCATGCAGATTTGGCTAATTTCAGATGTGGGAGTTTCTCCCTGTTACTTCAGGTTGGTTTTAAGGAGAACTGATCCTTTTGGAAGTCTTAATTTTTGGCCAGTAATGGAACAAGAATTATATTTCAGGTGTCACTCTGCTAAATCCATGCTACCCCAGCAGATCATTACAAAAGGATCAATCTCAGTAACATCCCAGGATATATTAACCCCAAAGCATCACCTTTCAGTATCTGTTAGACAAACTTTAAAAGAAGGGGCAGAGAACATTAAGCACAGATGGATTTACTTAAGCAGACTGGATTTACCCAAGAGTTTTGGGAGAAGACTCCACCTCAGAGCAGAATAGAGACTCATGCTGCTGAAGGAACCCCAATGTGTAGATAAAAACTGGATCCATTCTTACATCCTTCTTCTGTACCCTGTGTAGATCTTTGTGCTTCATGGACTACAGTAAAATAGGAAATCCAGAATTTTGTATTCCAGATGAAGGCTACAGTCAGCTTACAGGAGCTAAAGTTGGTGTAATGAGGTACAAGTCTGCCACTGCTATCTCTTCTTCAATTCAGTAATGATTTCAGTCTTTTGCTACAAGACTGTACTTATAAATCTCTTAGGAATGAGGAAAATAAAATAACAGTAATTAAAAAAAAGTAAAAAGAGCATTAACTGGGTCCAAAGCCATTACTATTACTAGGTACTGCTAAAAACAGCATCCTCCCCCAAATTTTCTTTGTTTATAATGACAGCCAGGTTTGCTGAGAACCTCTCTTTAATTTCTTCCTTCTGTTTTGGCTTCATCACAACACCTGTTTCAGTGGGAGAGTATTATGTTGTTTGCAAGCTACACATTGCAACTGTACATACCAGCAGGAGAGAACTGTGTAGGATATTCAGACTCCAGGAAGCCTCCGTAGCTGCCTCTTTAGCATCCTGAGATTAGCATGGATGAAAGTAGGGATCTAAAATTCACCCTAAAGTTTCTGAAGTAAATGCTAACCACAGTCCTCAATTATTTGTCTCCCCTTGGCCTCGTTCATATTGATGACCCTCTAGCACAGACCATCCTATCAACATTGAGCACTGAGTTCTAAGACCTTTGAGGATGGTTCAAAATCCTCAAGATGAAGTTTGCTCTGGTTGGTACCTGAACTCTGAAGAAATTTAGTTTTCATTTTCTACAGGGGTCTTTTTTTCAATGCTGCCAATCACACAGCTCTAATGAAGAACTGTTATTACCAATAACAATTAGGCACTATTCACTGAACAGTGAAATTTCCTGATTTTTGATCCTGATTGATTTCTGTGAAAAAGAGGGACATGTTAGTTCTGCTAGTTCAGTCTCAGGGCTCTGAACTTTTCCACTAGCATTCTCTCAGTCTTGTCTTCATAAGCCTTTACATGTTCTCAGCATAACATTTAGCCCTTTACTCCCCAGCAGTATTATGAATTTAATTAGCTGCAAGATCTGCCAGGTGCTGTGAAAACGAAAAGTGCAATCTATATCCCATCCATTATTAATATTTCAGTTCTGCTGAACAGACTGCATTACAGAGTTGTTTCAAACCATTTGCTGAATTCACTAGTAGAAATATTTTTGAATCTGTAGACAAGGTTTCTGTGACTCAGTTCATCAGTTTATAACCACATTATTCATCTTATAGTAATACAAATACTTTCAAGGAATAAATGTTGGAAGGAAAACTACTTCTGGAACATAGGAAATAAGCCACCTTTACTGTGCATACACCTCTGAATGGTTCCTCTAGTTCAAATTGTAAGTGCCTGTGATCTCTTACTCTTAAAAAAAGGTAATAACCCAGCTCTCATCATGGTTCCTGGTCTCTAGTTCCCATATAGGGTTAATATATTTATTGATCCTTGCTTTCTGCATCATCTGATTTTGGCTACATAGTGCAAGAATTCACTCATTCAGGAGTTTCCCACTTGGGCAGTTTTCTTCCTCCTCTCTCAGGAAAGTACAAATTAATAGAGGGGTGGATTTGAGATGATGATTGAGAAGTGCTTCCCTGGACCACCAGTTGGTTACCTTCATCACTCAAACTTGGATTTACAAATACATTACAGATCCAAATGGGACACATTGTCCCAAAACTGCTGATCACAACGGTATTCAAACCACATAAAATCTCTTCCAATATTCATTTTCATTCTGGCTTTATACGAGTCTATGTAGCTTTTGGCAGAATTAATTTTTTTAAAAAAAAGTAATTTAGTTTGGAGCAACCACAACAGGGTTGTTTAGATGGGGGCAGTTTAATGAAAATGATAGCAGTAATTACAAAATGGCCTTTTGCTATTTATTGGAACATGAAGTTTATGAGTATTCCCCCAAGAAAAGAGTACCAGGTGGAGCAGAAGAAGGGTGAAAGAATATATTAAGGCCTCATTTACGTTTCTAATTCATTCAGTATTCATAAGTGTCAAATTTAGTATTCTGGTCCAGCTTCAAGCTTCCTCCTGCCTGCTGACCACTCCAGAAATACAACTGACTGCAGAGATATTGCCCAGCAGGGAGCTGCTAAATCTGATATCTCATAGAGGTGAAGCTGCCACAGCCCCAGGAGCCCAAATCCAGCCATTAATAAGACTGTGTTTGGATTTCCAATAGGCACACACAAGTGTAAACCATGTGGAATCCACCCAGGTAACACTGGGAGAGCAGAGTTCTCATGAGAGCACAAAAGGTACCAACAGCCTCATCCTGATCCCCCCCTCTGCCTGATCAAGGGGAGGGTTGGTTAGTATGAACTATATACATTTCTGTCCAAAACCCAGCCCTGGATTCTTGGACTGCCCAACTGTCCAGCTTTGAACCTTCAAAACTTCCAGACCCACTCTGGTTGCAGCATCCCTTGCACACACATGATCATGGATTTCCTCAGTAAATACCCTTAGATATTCAGTCTACCTACTATCTGGCCCTGGATCCCAACATGTAGGTGGGCTCAGATGTCCCCAACACAGGAAGGACATGAATCTGATGGAGGGAATCCAGAGGAGGCCATGGAGATAATCAGAGGGCTGAGGGACAGGATGAGAGTTGGGGTTCTTCAGCCTGGAGAAGAGAAGGCTCTGGGGAGATCTTGGAGCACTTTCCAGTACCTGAAGGGGCTACAGGAAAGCTGGGGAGGGACATTTGACAAGGGCATGGAGTGACAGGACATAGGGGAACACTTTTAAGCTGAAAGATGTTAGATTTAAATCAGCATTAGGAAGAAATTATTTTCCTGTGAGGGTATTAAACACTGGCCCAGTTTGTCCAGAGAAGCTGTGGCTGCCCCATCCCTGGAAGTGTTCCAGAGCAGGTTGGATGGGGCTTGGGAACAACCTGGTCTAGTGGGAGGTGTCCCTGCCCACAGCAAGGGGATTGGAATGAGATGCTATTTAAGGTCCCTTCCAACCCAAACCATTTCTAGGATTTATGGAAATGAGCCTTTTTTTATAATAAACAAAAATCACCTAGTTTGCATAAAACCCTTCAGCTATCAGCAGGTAATACCACACTGAGAAGGCTCCTTACTCACTGCTATGGTGTGTCCTGACTGTAACATTGTCCCCACAGGCA
Source organism: Heliangelus exortis (assembly GCF_036169615.1). Taxonomy (NCBI): domain Eukaryota; kingdom Metazoa; phylum Chordata; class Aves; order Apodiformes; family Trochilidae; genus Heliangelus; species Heliangelus exortis. The sequence goes on from NC_092423.1 coordinate 4,056,098, forward strand.
ACCAAGACTCTACCTTAGAAGTAGCATAAGCATGGCCTAAATTTGTCTGTTTCAGAGCAAGGAGAGACTCAGGCTTTTATCTTCCCCTTCCTTATTTTTTTCTAGCCTTTAAGCTATAAGCAGATCTGTTGCCTGAGTGTGTTTTTAAGTAAAACAACCATAAATTATTTTGCAGGCAGTTTTGAAAGAGAGGTTTTAAATATAATTTACATGTAACAAGGGGGTGAAGCTGTTGCTGCAGTCAAGACCCAGGGATAATTTTGGCAGTCCCTTGTTCTCAGGTAGGAGTGGTCCAAGTTTCACCTGGCAGCAAAGTTCCAGGTACATAAGAAATTTCAGAGTCAAGGTGTCTGGTATATTTGGGGCTGTCCTGTGGAGTAAGTGATGTTTTTTGGGATCACTGCTTTGGGGTTTTCTGCTCTTCTTTGGCATTGGTAGAACACTAATTTTTGCATGAGCATTAGGAAGGGGACATTCTTCACTGACATCAGTGACATTTCATGGCTTGAGAAGACTTTCTAGAACAGTTGTGGGTGTTTTCCAGTTGTTCATACAAGTGGTAAATAAAAGTGAATTGTCTGCTGGTGAAAGGGATTAACAGCAAGAAAAAACTGGAGCTGGGGATTGGAATTAACAGAGCAAAACTGCAGCAGCCCTGGCAGCAACAATTCATAAATGGCAAGGGGACTCTGAAGCTTCTGTCTTTTGAGGAGGGAAAATAAAGCACCCAGTGTAAGGACAACTGGGAAGGATTTATGCCTTTTCTGGGAGCTGGAGAACACAGCTGGTTGTTGGAAATTAAAAATGAATATTTTCCTCAGCTCCACTATTAAGATTATTTTCAGTTGTTCACCAGGAATGTTTTTGTTTTGTTGGCTAAAGTTTTGGTTTTGTTGGAAATTCTATTGGAGTCCCAACAAGGAAGGTGAAAAAGAACCAACTTTCAGGCTACATTTACTAATTAGCTGAATTAATCAGCTTTATTCTTGTGATTCAAGAATCCATTTCAGAAGCTGAAGGATAGTAGAGGTCAGATGTGCTCTCAGTGCAATTTCACACTGGATGTGCACATCTGGGAAGCCTGGATGATGGGAAACCATCATCCTGCAAGGTGCTGGAGCTTCACAACTGCCTTGTAGTGAGTATCCTGAACCAGCCAGACTTTAAGGTACATTCTCATACTTTTGGGACCAGTTAAAGAGAAACAATTTGCCAGTATTCCTATTGACTTCTGTGACTTGGATGGAGCTTGGTTGACAGAAGATGAGATGGTTATCAAAGCTGAAAAACAAAGCCCAAACACAACTACTTGTCTTGCTCTACTTGATCCCCAAATGCTTATTGTTCTCTTCCAACATTTTCAGTCACCCAGGTATCTCTGTTATCTTAAAGTGGATGTGAAAAACATAGGGCTGAAACTTTAATGCCCAGGAAGATGAAGCATGGAGTACAATTACTCATGTTGGTGACATTATTATTAATAAATTATTGTAGATTACAGAAAGTTAAAAAAAAAAATTGAATTATAGCAGACAAAAAATATGCAGAAAAGTTGAAGTGTCTTTCAGTGCCATGGGCACACAGTAAATAGCTTGAAGTCATTTTTATCTTAAAGAAATACAGAATTAATTCATGGTGATCCATTTCTCCAAGTAAAATAATATGCATTAAACTAGGTTACACTGATGCCAGCATGTTAAAATGATTAATTAAAATTTTCATGGGTTTTTGGTTTGATTTTCCTGTCATAATATTATAAATCAGGCACAAGCCCATTAACACTGATAGATTGGAAGTGGTTTAAATTGGCATAAAGAGAGGAGACAGAAATGTAAAGGATCAGAGGAAAAAGAAGTCATGTCCTTAACTGACACAGATCCAGAGTCCTGTTTACTGGAACAATTCAACATTGATTTGTATCAGCAGGGAACTAAAATTCCAGGTAGGAAATTAGACCAAGTATGGAATAAAATAGTACCCTAAGAAAAGGGCAACATTCTGTTCATCTGCACATATCAAAAAACATCTGCAGGCTTTTTGCTGACTGTACAAATAAAATGAATTTGGGTCATTTGCACACAAAATAAAACATATGTTTAGACTGGGGTCAGAGCAGGAATATTCATCCAAACCAGTCCACATAACTTGTTCTATGCATGACTCTGAATCACACATTTTATACAATCCAGGGTATCTGTAGAATCCAACAGAACTTGTGTGATCATGTGCTAAAAGTTTATTTTTTTAAAACCTTTAATCAGCCTACTACTCCCAACATTTACTAAATAGTAGTCTATCTGAAATACACCTTGCTCTACAGTTTAGTCCCAAGAAGTTAATTTAAAACAGCATTGCCCTGAGGCCATTGCTTACAGAAATCCCTCCACATTTTCACACCCCAATACAAAGCAACCTTCCTCCCTTTCTTCTTGCACACAGCCCTTGCTGGTTCCTAAGGAACTTCCAAACATTTTTCTCCTTCCATGCCCTTTGACAGGTTTTTGGGGGCCAAATGTTAGTTTTACAGATTAGATAAAAAGGAAAAAACCAACAAAAACCCAGATTTTTCTGTGGCCTTGTGTTAGAGGTTCACTCAGCAGTCAACCTGACATGTAGGTGTTATTTGGAGCAGCCCCCCAGCTGCCAGCTCAATGCCTAAAGACAAAAGAAACCCTAAAGAGCTGCAAATAGGGTGATTACAGAGGTTGGTATTCTACTACCTGGTGCCCTGAATGAGCACAGGTGGGAGAAAAACAATGCCAGAAATGTGCTTGCCTTCATGTTCAGTGTTTTGTAAGGCATTTCTGTTAAAATGAGGTATAACATTACACAAGTCAAATAATATTTAGAAGTTCAGAGCAGTTATCCCCATCTCCATGGCCATGAGACAAGTTACTCTGCTTTGTAAGGCATAGAGACATAAAGAGTAGATTCAAAGCTTATAAAGCATGGAATGAAAAGGGATTTATTTTTGTAAGAAGCTTTTTCAAGATAAGTAGGACAGGAAATGGTGTTATTGTGGTTTAAGACAGTAACTTGGTGACAGATGCTCTCTGTTATCCCTCACTAGGAGCAAACCTAAGTAGGTTTAATAAGGTAACAATACCAAATTACAAATGTATATGCAAATAAGTAAATATGGAACTCACCCTTCTCAGCTGATGAGGGTGAACCAGAGAAGTCCCACACTGGACTGGGCAGCAGCTGGGGGTGCCCAAGCCCAGGGTCTCAGTGATGTTCACAACAGCCTCAGAGCACCCAAGGGGGTCCTACCTGGCAAGGCAGGAGGTGACCTGTCCTGGGAATGATGGGCTTCTCCAGGGAGGAGATGAGGAGGAGCAACAGGCAAGCCCCAACCCAACCAGCACACCAAGCAGAGGGCTCTCTTGGGAGCCATTTTATACTGGGCATCCTAGGAAGGAGCACTGTGATTGGTCCATTTGGGTCACCTCACCCATCCTCTCCTCCCATTGGCTCAGGTCCTCCCCATTATCACTCCCACATCAGCAGCCTGGCAGCTGCTGGGGGGGTCCCAGGAAGGTTCTTTCTATCCTGGTCCTCTCAAACCAGGTTAATCCACCCTTTATCCCTTACTATGTGTTTCCTTAACTATTTTACATTATATAATTTGAGCTTAAATTTTCTCAGCCAGAGTTAATTTACCCTGGGGCATGCACTGGACCACACCACCCTCCCACCAGGTGTTTCCAGGGCCTTAGGCAGAGACAACTCCATGGATAGGTTTGCCTTTGCCCAGGAATCTGCCAGGGAACCTCTGGAATGGGGTCCTCCACAGCTACAGATCCACATCTGCCCCCCTCCATGATTTATCAATTTTTTGCAGTTTCATTTCCCCTTTCTTGCATATATTACTGGCATCCAGTAACATCCAGTTACTGGCATATGGGAAGCACATCCAGCTTCCCATATCTGCTTGGCTTTGGGCAGAGGAAGGGCAGGGATTAGAACCATGGGAGCTTCTCACAAAAACCACAGTTGAGACTCTTCCACTTCCAAAACACCCCTGCACTGACCCAAGACAAGTGGTTTGAGAGTTTTCCTTGACCTGAAACATGGTTTAACTCTTTTTCTATTCCCTGAAATATTAATGGTTTAAAGTTTCTGAATATAGAGTGGTTCTCACAACCACAGTGATGTCCACCTAAGAGCTGTTGAGCAGATAAATGGAATCAAAGAGGGGTGAGTGGGAGCAAGGAACAAATTTTGGGCTGGCCAACAGGAAAAAAACACCACCAACAGCTCTATGCAAGTTCTTACCATTCAGCAAGTTATAAAACCCTAAACTGTGAGTCCAGGTTGCTGCAAGAAGAAGAAGAAAAGAATTTTCTGAGCTCAAAGTGTGAGGGCTAAGACCTCTATTGCAAATTAAAAACCATCCCCTCTGCTGCTTTCTTAGCAGGAAGGTCAGGTCTGGGGCCACTGGACCAGGACAATGTCCTGAGTTTGAGCAGAACTGGCTTTGATACCTACAGAAGGGAGGTGAGAACCCAACCTGGTTGTGTTTTGCTAGGTCAGTGGGAAGCCTGGCAGCATTCCAAGAGTTAAAATAATCCCTTCAGGTCCTTGCTGGAGTGACAAGTCTATAATGCAGGCTCCAGCCAGCTTGAAAGGGATAATAGCATGGAAGGCTGATAAAGCAAAAGCTCTGCAAGGATGAAATTGGTTACACAGCTTCATTCCCACAGCCTGGGAGTGAGGGGGTTTTATTGTTTAGAAAATGGTGCTGTCTTTTCCCTGACAGTCCTGACTCCAGCAATCTGGCTTCAATGTGAAGCAATTTCTAAGCTTGTTTCTCCCATGGGGCAGCTGGGAGAAATCAGAAGGTAGCTCATCCCTAATGAATTATTTATTTTTTTTTCCCCTCTCCAGCTTGGTTGTACAGCAGTACAGAAATTATTCATTTGACACACTACAAACACATGGAGGAGCCAAAATTCTGGGCATCCTCCTAATGACTTTTAAAATCACTTTCCTTTACAAGGGGCAGTATAGCTATGGAGCAATTACAAGGGAAAATGACCACTGGTTGGGATTTCCAGGTATGAGGGATATTCTTGCTTCAGACTCTGAGGATTTTTGGGAGACAGAGTTAATTGCAGCTTGCAACCTTTTCACCATGTGGCTCAGGCAGACCCCCTGGACTGTCTCATGACATTTGATTTGCTTTTTGCTCCGAGCAGCACAGGGTTAGAGGCAGCTGCCTGTAAGGATGAACATGAGGAGGTAAATGCCTAACTCCAGCCTTTCACCCCAGGATATATACATTATGTATATACATGCATATATATATTCACTGTGTGAAAAGTAAGTTCCCAGTCCCTGTATGTATTTATTATGACACCTCCTGTAAGATACCTAAACATTCTGAACAATATAGATCATGGCTCATTACATACAATTAGAGAAGAGATAGACTTCCTAAAGATTTATGTGAATTTTTTTACTAATTTTCCAGAAACCTCTGCTCTATTTTTCATATCAGCAATGATGCAAAGACCATATCAGACAGAGCTGTGCAAGTTTTCTTAAAGATCACTGTCATCATCACTTGTGGAAAAACTTTCCAGTCCCTGGTAGTAAGGAACCTGCAGTTCCTAAGTTTCTAATATCTTGCACTTGCTGAAGAGCAGAAACTGGAAACAGATGGATTGCCACATCTCACTCTTATCAGTAAAATTAAGCTGTAAGCTTGATTAGAATTAACAAATGTCTTATTTCCTCTGGACCCCTGTATTTCTGTTCTAAAGCAATGAATTATTAGTAAGCAGGCTCATTTGGCTTATGCAAAAACTCTACTTGCTACTGATTGAATTACTTAGAGGGATTCTTTTGGGGTTTCAGTTAGTTAAATGGGCAGTTATTGCCCAATTATTGCCCAGGAATGAAGTGTTTTCCAAGGTTCTTAAGGAACGAACAGATAAATATTTTTATCACCATCACATTTGTAGGAAAAAAATCTGGTTTTCTGAGGATGCACAGACACATCTGTTCTCCTCTGACAAATTTTTCTAAAGCAGGTGTAGGTGGATAAAATGTGATGGAGAAGAGCCCACATGAGGTTGTTTTAATTTTTTGAAGTATTTGAAATATCACTGTGAAAAAACATAGAAAAAACTTATGCTGAGCAAACATTCTAGATATAAATGAAGCCTGCTTGCCTCTGTGATGCTAAGAAAACATTTTTTTAAGCAGTAACTAATGTAGGAAAGAATAGATTAGCACTAGACTAGATTCAGTCATCATATCAATTTGCAAAGACAAATAAGAGTGAAATGGAAATAGGTTGATTTGTGCTTACTAAAGGTCTAGGTCTAAGTCTCTTACAGAGCAAATATCAGCTAAATAAATATCTACAGCCATAACTGGGAGTTTCTAGGGGTCATTTAGATGCCACTGGAATTTTTGATAGGTGAACTAGAATAAGATGTTGGAAATGAGTCTGAAAGAAAGCTGCAGGTATGATAGGAGAAACTGATAGGCTCAGATGAGCATATTTACCCTCCACAAATATTTATTATTTCTATGCTTTAAACCAATAAACATCAAGCTCTATAATAGCCCATAATCTGAGTCATTTCCGAGGCTGAAGTGAAATAAATATCTTGACTGGATAAACTACAGGATTTTTTTTTTTCCTATTGCTACCAAATACATACCAGTCCTAATTCATAGATGAATTCTTAGAACATGTATTGGGAACTTTATAAAAGTGATTATTGATCAAGACAACTTGGGTCCTTGTCATCCCCTCCACAGGTATCTTTTTTTGGTAAAGGCAGACTTATATGAAACTAATTCTATGAGAAAAAAAATGTTGTGTTTTTTGTGGAGATAGTTGGAGACTCAGCCTGGATTTTTCTCTTCAAAAGCTCACCCTCAAGAATAGCTACAATTGTAGCATTCAACTGGGAGGCAAAACTGATGTTAAATTCTGGGGGAAATAATCTCAAAATTGTGTTCCCTGAATTCAGAAGTGATGGAACTAACATGCCCATGAACACTGAAACAGCATCCACCTTTCCCACATGGGTGTTCTACTTTTTAATAAATACCAAGAATGAGAAGGTAAAAGCATTCAAGTAAATGCAAATGCTTAAATTAAAGTTAATTTTTGATCCTGGGCTCTCTTCAGGGGAGATCTAATCAGCACCACCAGTGAAGCCCATGGCAGAATTCTCTGTACCATATCCATCTAACCAGGCTTGATGAATAACTCTGGAAGTTCTCCTTTCTTTCTGCTGATGCTGAGGTTCCCAGGGGGAATCTCTGGGGTTCCCAGATGTATATGAGATGAATCTTACCCCAAATATTTAAAATCTCATAATTTACTTTATCAGAGAACTTTCCTCACTGGATCTATACATGGTGGGCATTCATACTGCACATTGAAGTCTCCAACTGTGACATTCTACAATGCTTGGAACTGGAATAAAGTCACAAGAAGGAATCAAGCAGCTCATAAATATGAATTATGAGGGTAAAGTTGCAAAAAACAGAACTTTCCTCACTCATTCCTGGAATTAGATTGCATTGGTGCTCACCTGGGAAGGAAAGAGGGGGTCACCATGAGCCAGATCCCAACACAGATCTGTAACCTTGTAGTGCATTTGAGGACACCTGCATCCTTTAGGGTGGAGGTAACCACACAATTTTTTTCTTGAAATGGCCCATTTGGCCCATTCAAGCCATACACAGTTTGCTGTCTCCTAATGTGACTACATTATTGGAATCTTGGATTTATACTCCACAAAGCAATTTCTCAGAGAAACTGTTGTCCTGAAATGATTTCTCTGCCAGGGCCAGTTTTCTATGAACACAGATGGGTGGCAATTATTGGACACCCCATATCTGTTTATATACTCTGTAACAAAAAAAAAAAAAAAAAAAGACTGCTGAAAAAAACCCTTTGTCACTAGCTTAATGTTCAAGTTCTATTTTTATCAGACTGTCAGCTGATATTGTGAGTATTCATTTCTCCTTTAAGCTACACTTGCATTTTCTTTCTAAGTAAAGCAAAGCCCCTAGGCTGGACTTTGGGTAGGTCTTAAATGTCAGGGGCAGGGGGATGTGAACTGCTCTGCTTACATTTCTGAGCTGGCCAGGCATGAGCCAGGAATTTTCTGGGAAGCTGCAGGACCAGAGTCAACACCCAGTTTAATATAATCTCTTAATCATGAAGCCTCACATCCTTGGGTATAGCATGAAACCACCAAAGTTAAGAAGGCCAAGGCAAAGCAGATCCTTGCCTAGGAGCAGTTTGTTAAGAAACCACTCAGGACCTACTGACCAGCTTTAAAAAATGAGGTGATTGCCATTGCTGACATAAATATTGGGGATATTGGGGCAGATGGAGTGACAGTCAAACCCCTACAGCCAGGGATCACTCTCAGCTCTCCCAGTTTTGGGACAGAGATTTAAGTGTGGACACCATCTCAGTCAAACTAAGATGCCACGTTCAGTCCTCACCATCTGGTTACCAACAGGAGCTGTAACTCACCTGTGTTCAACACAATGTTTCCTGCTTACATCTTGTTTGGTTCCACCTGTTCAGAAAGCCTACAACTTTTTATTTTTAGAAGCATCCTGGGTTTTGTCCGATTGACAAAAGAGATTAATGTGAGATTCAAAATTTCTCACAGACTTGTCATGCTGGATTGTTCCAAATGCTTATTGTAAGCAGGAGCACCACATTATCATATTTTTTTCTTGGGCCAAGGAGAGAAAAGTTCTACTTATAAAATTAGAATGACATTTGCTTACATCAGGAGTCAGTGCAATGTTACCAAACGTGAAAGCAGACCTTTACTTCTTTGATACTTTTCATGTTTCAAGGAGGGTTAAATTCTACAACCTACTCCCAAAATAAGTAAAAATCAAATGGACACATTAGATAGAGACACCAAATAGAATCATAGAATCATAGAATAGGCTCGGTTGGAAGGGACCTCAGAGATCATCGAGTCCAACCCTTGAACAACTACCGCCACAGTCACCAGACCATGGCACTGAGTGCCATATCGAGTTGCTTTTTAAATGTCTCCAGGGATGAAGAGTCCACTACCTCCCTGGGCAGCCCGTTCCAATGTCTGATCACGCTTTCCATGAAAAAATTCTTTCTAATATCCAATCTGAACTTCCCCCGGCACAATTTAAGACCATGCCCTCTTGTCTTACTAAGAGCTGCATGGGAAAAGAGACCAACCCCCCCCTGGCTCCAACCTCCTTTCAGGGAGTTGTAGAGAGCAATGAGGTCTCCCCTGAGCCTCCTCTTCTTCAGGCTGAACACCCCCAGCTCCCTCAGCCTCTCCTCATAGGATCTGTGTTCGAGTCCCTTCACCAGCCCAGTTGCCTCCTTTGGACCTGTTCGAGGACCTCAATATCCTTCTTGAACTGAGGGGCCCAGAACTGGACACAGTACTCAAGGTGTGGCCTTACCAGGGCTGAGTACAGGGGCAGAATCACCTCCTTGGACCTGCTGGTGACGCTGTTTCTGATACAGGCCAGGATGCCATTGGCCTTCTTGGCCACCTGGGCACACTGCTGGCTCATGTTCATCTTCCTGTCAATCCAGACTCCCAGGTCCCTTTCTGCCTGGCTGCTCTCCAACCACTCTGTCCCCAGTCTGTAGCACTGCATGGGGTTGTTGTGGCCAATAGCACCATGGGAAGTGCTGTAAGGAGCTGCAGAACCCTCATACCTTGTGGTTAGGAAAAAGATGCCAAAAAGTTGATGGATACAACACTGGATGTTGGATTCATTGGTGTGACACTTAGCAGGAATTTCAAGCAAACTAAGGATGTTTGAAACAGGTGATGAATGTCTGAAAAGGGCTCAGAAATAATGCAATTACTTAGAAACTATTACACATGGAGATGACTAATAACTGCAGTGTGAGGTTGGATCCAACAGCTGTATATTTTGCAAGAATTTTTCCTTTCCTGGGATTTGGTGATGAATTACCTTCCCTCTGGTGCCCTGGGATACAGTGCTGTGTATGTTTTATAACAATGATATCAAGGACCCAGTAGAAAAATATGTCTGTCTTTAAACTGAATGCACAGACTCAGGGATTCTTTTTAACAAGATAAGATACCCTTATTTTTTCTAAAACCAAACTAAGGTATTTTTGAAGGAATCAGATAAATTGTCACTTTTAAATAACCACCTTCTTAAATAGCTGCAGCTTCAACACTTGTATTTATCTCAGAATATTATCAGTTACAAAAATCCAGACTGGAAATCACAAAAGCCTGGGGGAAAACAAAACAAAATAAAAAAATAACCCACACCAAAAATGCCCACAAAAAGCCCCAAAATCAAAAGCCAAAAGAGTTTCTAAATAGCTTCAGGGTTATAAAAGGACATTGTTGCTTCTGGAATTTTTATTTAGTGCAGCTCTCTGAACAGTCATGGCCATTAAGAGGCACATTTATTCAGTCACCAGATTGCTTAATGAAAAAAAAACCTACAATGTTTCTAACCTGCAATTAAACACTGATCTTTCTCCAGAAAAGGATAACTACTGCCTGAATGTAACCACTTCATCCATTATTGCAAATGACAACTCCTGGTGACATGTCAAAAAAAAAAAAAAAAAAAAGAGAGAAAAAAAAAGATAGGATGGATCCAGGCTCAGCGTGTTCTGTAACAACATAATTGACATGGCCCTGGAGGAAAAGAATTTGTCAGGCACTGTCAGCTCCAGCAGCTGCCTAATCTCAATTTTCTCAAAATTATAAGGTTGGGTTTAAGTACTTTTTGTAACAGAGTGAAAAGAGTAGCACGTCAAAACCAGAAGTTTCTTATCAGGAATAAAGGTTCAAATCAAAAGTCCACTATTAACCCCACAACAATCACAGAGTCATAGAATGGATTAGGTTGGAAGGGACCTTAGAGATCATCTCCAACTTTCCTGCCATGCCCAGGGACACCTCTCATCCAGCCCATGTTGCTCCAAGCCTCATCCAACCTGGCCTTGAACACCTCCAGGGATGAGGCAGCCACAGCTTCTCTGGGCAATCTGTTCCAGAGTCTCAGCACCCTCCTACTGAAGAACTTTTTCCTAAGATCCAGTCTAAACCTCTTCTCCTTCAGTTTAAATCCATTTCCCCTTGTCCTATGGCTGGACACTCTTATCTCCAGCCTTCCTGTAGGTTTTCTTCAGATACTGGAAGCTCTAAAGTCCTCCTAGACTCTTTTCTTCTTCAGTCTGAACAATCCCAACTCCTCCAGCCTCTTGCTGAGTTGCTCCAGCCCTGGATCATCTTTGGGATAACAATTTGTGATAAAATAAACTGGCAACTAGGAGAGCTTGATGTGTTTCTGTATGTCTCCTGTTTTCATGTGGAACAGTTGTACCACGTTGATGCAGTGTCTAAAATTCCTCACCCAGGGCAATTTAAGAAATGCACTTGATTAGAGACTGGGACAGTGGTGGAATTTCCAGGATTATTCTGTGCAAGCCACTTGGGAGCAGGTTCTAAAGAGAACATACAGTGCTCCCTTGTGCAGTATTATAATACCTAAGTAATCCAAATGTTTAAAACCCATTTCCTAAATGCACTTCATTTACTTTTTTTTTAATAGGATTTAGAGCCTTATTTCCAAAAAATTCTGTGCAAATATTTCACTGTTGTATCTTTTGTATCTGGAAGCTTTAAAGTCCTCCCAGAGTCTTCTCTTCTTGCTGAATTGCTCCAGCCCTGGTTCATCTTTGGGATAACAACCTGTGATAAAATAAACTGGCAACTAGGAGAGCTTGATGTGTTTCTGTATGTCTCCTGTTTTCATGTGGAACAGTTGCACCACGTTGATGAAGTGTCTAAAATTCCTCACCCAGGGCAATTTAAGAAATGCACTTGAGTAGAGACTGGGACAGTGGTGGAATTTCCAGGATTATTCTGTGCAAGCCACTTGGGAGCAGGTTCTAAAGAGAACATACAGTGCTCCCTCGTGCAATATTATAATACCTAAGTAATCCAAATGTTTAAAACCCATTTCCTAAATGCACTTCATTTACTTTTTTTTAAATAGGATTTAGAGCCTTATTTCCAAAAAATTCTGTGCAAATATTTCACTGTTGTATCTTTTGTATCTGGAAGCTTTAAAGTCCTCCCAGAGTCTTCTCTTCTTGCTGAATTGCTCCAGCCCTGGATCATCTTTGGGATAACAACCTGTGATAAAATAAACTGGCAACTAGGAGAGCTTGATGTGTTTCTGTATGTCTCCTGTTTTCATGTGGAACAGTTGCACCACGTTGATGCAGTGTCTAAAATTCCTCACCCAGGGCAATTTAAGAAATGCACTTGAGTAGAGACTGGGACAGTGGTGGAATTTCCAGGATTATTCTGTGCAAGCCACTTGGGAGCAGGTTCTAAAGAGAACATACAGTGTTCCCTTGTGCAGTCTTATAATACCTAAGTAATCCCAATGTTTAAAACACATTTCGTAAATGCACTTGATTTACTTTTTTTTTTTTTTTTAAACAGGATTTACAGCCTTATTTCCAAAAAATTCTGTGCAAATATTTCACTATTGTATCTTTTGCAGGTCTCCTTACCTTTAAGAATCTGTTGCTTAAGTGGGCTGTGGTCCCTGAATGAGGGAACAGCTGGGTCAGAGAAATGCAGTGGACTGAACATTACTTAAAAAGAAATTCATAAATCTGGGTTTTATCTTATGGGTTTCAGCCAACTGTAAAAGAGAGACTATATAAAAAGACAGAAATGTTCAGATCTCTCAATAATGGGGTCATGTAAGTGTCAGAATTAGATAAGAGGAACTGACAATGCTGATAAGCTATATAAAGATTATATGAATATTCCAACATGACCCTACAAACCCACTTAAGCTACACAAATATTTTCGTAGTGTAACTTTTAGTAAATAAGAAAAAAAAGTCAATTGAGCAGGAGCAAACTGAGTTTAGAGTACTTGAATAAAGGCCAACATCAGCAGCAATATTAAAATGAAAGACAAAACAGAATTTGCTACTTCAGCTTTTTTTTAATATTAAAAAGTCTATGGAAGAAATAAACAACTAAATCTTGGTAAAAAAACAAAAAACAAAACAGGCCTGAAGGTCTGACAGCTGACATTTCCTTACTTTTTGCAAAGCAGAGTGGATCTAAAAGAGGAGCAACATGTCTCAAGCCTGGAAAATTCTAAGAATTATGTAGCTGGGCAATCTGCTCTCCATTTCAGTTTGTTCATTAGTTGCTTCAAGAGTAAAAGTGTTTGACCCCCATGGGGTGTAGTAATACAAGAAACTCTTGAGAGAGCAGGGAATGACACAGAACAAGAACTGGATCCAGGTTTCTGAGTTTTTGTGCTGCCAAACTCATTCCATTAATCTTCAGGATCAGCAGCCTCACCTGGGGTAGTTGGTATTTGTACTTAAGGTACCAAAAAGACCCCAAAAATACATAAATATTTCTGTCACCTCCCAGAAGAAAAAAACCTTAAAACTGTACTGTATTGGTGCTAATAGTTTTACCAGGTGTGGTTGTGACTGAAAGCCCCAAACTCCATACTGAAGTGGTAGTGGAAATCAAGAACATCTTTCCAAAAAACTCTTTAGAGGATATCAGCTTCCACATACCTCAACCAAGATCCCAAAAGGCAATTTGTTAGGGAAAAGTTCTTTCCCATGAGTAGTAGAAAAATAGCCCAGGTTGCCCAGGGAGGTGTTTGAGGCCTCACCCCTGGAGATGTTCAAGGTGAGGCTTGAGGAGGCTCTGAGCACCCTGATCTGGGTGAGGGTGTCCCTGATACTGCAGAGGTTGGACTGGGTGACCTTTAAAGGTCCCTTCCAACCCAAATTATTCTATGATTCTAATATTCACACCATTATGCAGAAAACATAAAGGCCAGGGTACATCTTTTAGCCCAATCATGACTACAAACCACACTCAGAAATCTGCCACTCCTCAAGCACCACTAAATCCCCTCAGTGAACACTCATAAATCTTATTTCATTGTAGTCTTAAATCTAAAAAAGAAAAGACTCAGCAAAAAAAGAAGAAAAAGAAGAAGAAGAAGTAAAAAAAGAACCTGCTTGTGATCCACTGTTATTTATTTCACTTGAACTAATCAACTGATTTTCAGGTGCTAGCAATGCAATCAATATAGAGGTAGCTCGGAATTTATCATGATGCAGGTTGTGCTTTCCTAACATTTAGCAAGTAGAGACTAAGAGGTATGGATATAGGATTACAGAATATAGAAGCAGGTATTATTGCAGCTGTAGATATGGTGTAAAGACAGACATGGTCATTAGCTCTATATTTTCACTAGATCCATTGTTTTGGGAGAAAATACAATTATTTTAGGCAGAAAGGGAGAAGGCCTTGAAAGACAGACAGATTCAGAAAGGTTATTAAAAGAAGAAACAGATTTCTTATTCAGGATTTAGCTTCACGGCCAAACAGGGGTGTCCCTCACAGTAAAAAGCAAGGGAACCACAATTTATGGGGTTGTAGCCCAAAAGCTAAAAGTTCTGGCTAATATTAAGGCACTCTGAGACCTTCTTTCCAGGTTTGCATAAAGCAGCAGAGCCATAAAGCAATTCACTGGTGTCCTCAGCCCTAGAGAAAAGTGTGAAAGGGTTTTGCCAAGCAAAACAACACAAACTTCTTGAGCTCATATCACAGAGTGCTCACCCTCCTCAAAATACAAATGAAAAACAAAACCAAACCTCAAAAAACCAAACAAGCAACCAAGAAAACTCCACCATGCTCACTAAAGCATGTCCTGAAGTGCCTTATTTCCATGTTTTTTAAAGACCTCCAGGGATGGTGATTCCACCACTTCCCTGGGCAACCAGCCTAATCTCTCAGGAAAAAAAAAATTCCAATATCTGGAAGAAATTGAGGGAGAAATATGAGTGGCAGCAGGAACAGGCTGGGATTTAAATGCTGAAGATGGATGTGGGGTCTGAACATCAGCATGTAATGGAGCAGCCTGCCTAAGTCTGCTTCTTTTTAAGCCATCTACTGATTTAAAGGAAGTGTCCACACTGTGATGGGAGGCTGTAAATTATTACTGGTCCTCCCTCAGTCTCACTACTAGACAGCTGTTGAGCCCAATCATTCCTTAATATTATTATTTATATTCCAAAGCAGTGCAGACATTAATGGCACACACTTTTCCTTCACTGACTTACTGCAGTTAGTCCTGGTAAACCTTTTATTTCTCCTTTCAGTGGCTCCTCAAGAGGATTCTTTGCTGATTTTGTCTCAGAAGCCATAAGGCTCTAAGTGTGGTCATTAGGTTGACCAAGCTGCTCCTTTTGCCCTGCCAGCTCCCCAGTAACTTGTTTTAGGGACTGACTCTTATGCATCCCAGAGGTTCAGAGTCCCATGGGAATGCTCTTGCTGTGCTAGAAGGATAATAGATCATTAACAGCCCATTAACAGGTTTTTCTCATGCTGATCTTGAGGGAGATTTAGACCTTTAGAATAGACTGGAACAGTGACCCAGATGAGACAGTTCTGTCCTTTTTTTTTTTTCCTGACTTCAGAACTGAACATGAATACACACAAATGTTGAGTCCTCTTGCATCGCTGGGGTCCCTGATGAGTATTCTTAATTTTTTGCTGCCTTTGGTTTGGATAGAAAGGATTATTCTGAGCAGGACTGCTGGATTTAATCTGAGGGGAAAAAATATGGCCAGTTCTAGAATATGGCCAATTCCTGAGCAAAAGCTTGCTCTTCTTTAGAGGAAGAGAGAATGCCCTAATATTACCAGATTTTAGGGAAGTGAGGCAGATGCAAGATGACATTGGGAGGAAATAAAGATGCAAGATAAAATTGGCCAGCCAATCTGGCCACCAGGCAGGATGCTGTAGAAGAAAAGGCAGTGGAAGGCACTCTCTGGAGAGAGCAGAACAAAAGGAGAGCCACTACCAATAATTCTAATGGCTTTTAAGTGGTGGGGATGGCAACAGAAAAATCTGTAGTAGGCTGTGTGTCTTTATAAAGAAATAGAAGTTCAAGAGAACAGCACTGTGCAAACCACTGTAGCCTATTTAGTATCAAGGCAACAGTAAAAAGAGAGGAATATTGTGTTAGTGGTAGCTGGAAGCCAGGAAAAACATTTTCTCCTACATGTGCCTTTTGTCACTCAGGCCAAGTTCCACTTTGGTGGAACCAGCAAAATCTCCTCTGTGGATTTCTACACAGTCTGAGGACTCCAAGGCATCTGCTGGACATCTTTTTTTCAATCAGAAAAGTTCTTATTCAAGCTTGTCTTCAGCATGAGGCAGCTGAAGGCACAGATTTAAACAATGAATTCTACTCCCATCTCACAAGCAGATGATGGGGCTTGGGACCTTCTGACTTCCTTAAGGCTGATCCATACTTCATGCTCAGTCTGTGCTGCTGGAATCCTCTCTTTCAGGCTTTGGGGATGGACAAGGAACACTCCTGGGTGATGGCTGCCACCCAGGCACAGGATCCATCCAGTTCTGCCACGTCGAATTATTGTGATTAGTGGGAGAAACTGTGCTTGTTTGTGGCTACTACAAGAAAAAATTATCACTCACAAAGGTTTTATGAAGCAGTTATATAGATCTGATAGAGATGGATCACCCCATCCTCCAGCAAAGGCAGAATGAATGATGTCTTGGTCTTCTTCAGACACTTGTGCATGGAGGTGACAGCAATGAGAAGGACCTCAACATCTGGTTCCCAAATGGAGAGAGGGAAATGTGTTTAGGACAGAGTAGAACTGGAGTTTCTTGGAAACACACTCATCTAACTTGGTTATCACTCGGTTTTAAGGAAGCCTGTTTTGTCCTTCTGCATTATTAAAATAAGAAATGCAAAGAGGACCAAAGAACAGAAATTCTCAGACCAAGAGTTCATTTAACACAGTAGTTATGTATGTAGTAGTAGTAGTAGTAGTTTGTTTCCAATGTGCAGGGAAAAGGCCACAAAAATTAGGCAAGATTCCTCCCAGTATTCACTATCTGCAGCTAAAACATCTGGGAAAGATGGACAAACTTCCCACTATCTTCATCACATCTGGGATAATAAATATTACTACTTTTCCCTAAAGACCTTGAATCCAGATATGATCCTTGCTACAAAACTTTTGTAACTGCATAAAACAAAGAGCTGAAGTATGTCCTTATCATTCATTCCATTCATATGAGGAGATGATATTTATCACTGGTGATTTTTGGATGGAAAAAACCTATTTTTCCCCCCCAACTATTTTTTCAATAATAACATGTAAACAGATCAAGATCTCCAAAAAACAACTTGCAAAAAAAAAAAAAAAAAAAAAAAAAGACACCATCTGGGCCCAATTTGCCCCACCCCTGGCCAGTTTTACTGAGTGGGAGGTATCTGTGTTATTTTAGCAGCAAATCTGATGTAGCTTTTGTTGACAGTCACTCTCTTTTCAGCTTCTCCATTCTAATGCTCAAAATAAAATAAAAAACAACTGTAGGCTTGTTTTGAAAAAAGAAATCTCCAGTTAAACCTGGTTGGATAGATTAAGTTTCTTTGGGTTTGGTTCCATGAGAAATAAAGATGTAGAAGACAATATGTAAGAGAAATTTCCTTCCTTCCTTCCTTCCTTCCTTCCTTCCTTCCTTCCTTCCTTCCTTCCTTCCTTCCTTCCTTCCTTCCTTCCTTCCTTCCTTCCTTCCTTCCTTCCTTCCTTCCTTCCTTCCTTCCTTCCTTCCTTCCTTCCTTCCTTCCTTCCTTCCTTCCTTCCTTCCTTCCTTCCTTCCTTCCTTCCTTCCTTCCTTCCTTCCTTCCTTCCTTCCTTCCTTCCTTCCTTCCTTCCTTCCTTCCTTCCTTCCTTCCTTCCTTCCTTCCTTCCTTCCTTCCTTCCTTCCTTCCTTCCTTCCTTCCTTCCTTCCTTCCTTCCTTCCTTCCTTCCTTCCTTCCTTCCTTCCTTCCTTCCTTCCTTCCTTCCTTCCTTCCTTCCTTCCTTCCTTCCTTCCTTCCTTCCTTCCTTCCTTCCTTCCTTCCTTCCTTCCTTCCTTCCTTCCTTCCTTCCTTCCTTCCTTCCTTCCTTCCTTCCTTCCTTCCTTCCCTCCTTCCCTCCTTCCCTCCTTCCTTCCTTCCAAATTTGGGGTGATTAAAAAAGATTAATGATGTTAGATTTTCCAAATAAAAAACAGAAATTAACACATTTCAGGAAAAAACCAAACAACCTTTTGAGAAATCTAATTTACCAGCAAGTGAATAAAGAAATGCCTGGAGATTTACACAGAAAATCAGGATTTCTCCCCTTTTCCAGGGTCTGCTGAGCAGCACCACTCAGTTAAACACAGAAAGTTTGTCTTTAGGCTCTCTTAAAGCTGAACATTGCTGCTATGTCTGCTTTGGATTTCATAGAATCATAGAATCCTAGGGGTTGGAAGGGACCTGGAAAGATCATCTAGTCCAACCCCCCTGCCAGAGCAGGGCCCCCTAGAGTACATCCCCTAGGAACGTGTCCAGGCGGGTTTTGAATGTCTCCAGTGAAGGAGACTCCACAACCCCCCTGGGCAGCCTGTTCCAGGGCTCCGTCACCCTTACAGTAAAAAAATTTTTCTGATATTCAACTTGAACCTCCTATGCTCCAATTTACACCCATTACCCCTTGTCCTATCACTGGTCACCACTGAGAAAAGCCTAACTCCATCTCCCTGACACTCACCCCTTACATATTTGAAAACATTGATGAGGTCACCCCTCAGTCTCCTTTTCTCCAAACTAAAGAGACCCAGCTCCCTCAGCCTTTCCTCATAAGGGAGATGTTCCACTCCCTTAATCATCTCAGTAGCTCTGTGCTGGACTCTTTCAAGCACTTCCCTGTCCTTCTTGAACTGAGGGGCCCAGAACTGGACACAATACTCTAGGTGTGGCCTCACCAATGCAGAATAGAGGGGGAGGAGAACCTCTCTTGACCTACTAACCACACCCTTTCTAATGCACCCCAGGATGCCATTGGCCTTCTTGGCCACAAGGGCACATTGCTGGCTCATGGTCATCTTCTTGTCTACCAGGACCCCCAGATCTCTTTCACCTACACTGCTCTCCAGCAGCTCAGCCCCCAGCCTATACTGGGACATCGTGTTGTTCTTCCCCAAATGCAAAACTCTACACTTCCCCTTGTTGAATTTCATCATTTGAAGAGAATATTAGCAAAAATTTTCTTTCTTTTCCTGTTGTATTTGCCATTCTACTGAAGGCTGTTACCTGTTTCCAGACTTTGATTCATTAAAGCTGGAAGCCATCCTGCTGTTGAACAAGGTCAGACTTTTAGTGTTGCCACCACTAAAGCAGATAATAGACATGGGAGTCAAACTTCCTCACAAAGATGCCCTTTTCAGTGTAAGACTTCTTGCATCTCATTAAGACAGAGACCCGGTGTGTTCAGGGAGTGGAAAAAACCATCTTGAGCATCAAAATTCCTACACATCATTCCAAAAATTAAATTGGAAACAACAACAACAACAAAAAAAAAAAAAAAAAAAAAACAGGAAAAAAAAAAAACCCAAAAAATAAAGAAAAGTCTTCCCCAATAGCTGTCGTATTTGCCTGGTTTTATTATTCTGGTTGACAGAGCAGTAAAGAGTCACTCAGTTCTCTTCCTCTAATTAGTGACTGCTGTTCCTACACTGAAAAGGCAGTAAAAATGGCAAAGTTTACCTTCAGTTGAAGGTAATTATGTACAAACATGTGTATATACTTGGCTAAAACCAGACAGAGACATATATTTTATATAGCTTCTATACCAGACAACTATTTACATGAAGTATATGGCTCAGGAGGGACATCTGCAATTAAACCTTTTCCTGAGGCTTTTGTCATCTGATAAGGAGAAAGTGCATCTGCCTACATTTACTTTAGAGATGGGAAATAAACTTTAAGCATTGCAGTAGAATTGCCATTTTGTGTATTATTATTTTCATGATGCAGGGTATTATTAGGACAGTACCTGGGAGATTTTACCACTTCGTGGTCCTCTTGGGGAAGCTGGTTCATCTTCTATCAAATTCCTTCATCTATAGGGCAGGAACATTATAAATGGAGCTGAGTGACAAGCAGCCACGTTCAGGTTAATGTATCTGGTTTTAGACATAAAGCAGCTCTAGGATGGCTCATAAATTGGCTGGGATAACACCTGGGATTGCTGGAGACCTTGTTCCCAGGTGAAGAAGATGAGGGTGAACATTAGACCACAGGGCTGCCTGAGCTGGGTCTGTAGTTTGGTGGGAAGTGACAAAAACCAGAGGATAACAACATCAGAGGCATCAGGATGGCAATTCAGAGCTGTCCCCCCGGGCCATGCTGGTGATGGGAAGCAAGGAGGGGTCCTCCTGAGCTTCTGCAAAAAATGCAGCTTCTCAAAACCCCTGCTTTTACCCATCCTGTCTTTGCTTTGCCACATCCCATCCTTCAGCTTGGGAAAGCATCCCAAATCCATGCTTATCACAAATCATAGAATCATAGAACTGGCTGGGTTGGAAGGGACCTCAGAGATCATCAAGTCCAACCCTTGATCCACTCCCACTGCAGTTCCCAGCCCATGGCACTGAGTGCCACATCCAGGCTCTTTTGAAATATCTCCAGGGATGGAGAATCCACCCCTTCCCTGGGCAGCCCATTCCAATGTCTGATCACCCTCTCCCTAAAGAAATTCTTTCTAACCATTAAGTCCATTAAATCCACAGCCTCTTCACCTTGCTGGCCGTTCTCGTCTCTGCCTACTTCCAAAAATCCGGATTGCTCAAGGTCCAGTTTTAAAAACTCCTTCCGAGACCATCATCACTCTGAATCAAACTTCCTGCCTGTCCGACTTCTCTAAATCCCTGACTGATGGGTCACTTTTTTGGCACACAAAACCACACACAAACACAAACACTCCGCAAAAAGAATCTCCAGGCCTGTGAAGAGCTCGGGTTCCCTCTGCGGGCAGGAGGAGGGATGGAGCTCGGAGCCTTCAGCAGATCCCCAGCTCCATCTAGTGCCTGGCAACCAAACAGGGAGGAGTGAGCGAGCCAGAAAGCAAGGGAAATAACATAAGGAAACTCTTCGGGAACAGAAAAAC
This sequence comes from Heliangelus exortis, assembly GCF_036169615.1. Lineage (NCBI taxonomy): Eukaryota > Metazoa > Chordata > Aves > Apodiformes > Trochilidae > Heliangelus > Heliangelus exortis. The sequence goes on from NC_092423.1 coordinate 4,077,174, forward strand.
AGAAAAAAGGGGTACGCTCTTGTTAACGTCCTGTAGGTACAGGTCTTTTTTTTATTTTTTTCCTTTCTTTCTTTTTTTTTTCTTTTCTTTTTTTCTTTCTTTCTTTTTTTTTTTTTTCTTTTTTTTTCTTTCTTTTTTTTTTTCCCCTTCCCTTCCCTTCCCTTCCCTTCCTTTCCCTTTTCCCTTTCCCTTTTCCCTCACAATCCTTGCAAGGGATAAATGAGGACTCCAGGAGCTGGAGTATTTGGATTTCCCTCTCTGAATTATCTTAGGTGTGTTCCCCAGAATTACATTTCAAGCTATAAGAATATAAACACCAAAATCCAAATTACAGGTTTAAAAATCTCTGACTAGAATGAGGCAGAACTCCATAAACACACACAAAAATTTTTCTCCCCTGCTTTTTATTATTTTTTTGTTTCCATAAGCACTTTGCCTTCATGTGCTGAGGGAGTTTTAGCATAAAAAAGTCCAAACCAGACCCCAAATCTGACAGCTCTTCACTGCTGGAATTCCTTTGACATCCTTCTCAGATGCTTCTAATGGGTTTGCAGAGGCCACCTGATGATGCAGAGGGTTTTTGGGGTTGCAGTTCACCCTTCAAATAAATAAATACATATTTAGAGCCTTCACACAGCTTGGGGAATAACCCAGCATGGACAACTCTTCTGCCTCCCTGGACTCAACCTGACCTTTCCTAGTGAAACCCCAGATTTTGGGCTGCCCTGGGCTGGGGACACTTTCCCTCTGTTCTCCTCTGGACATTCTACAGAGAAGAAGAAGCCACTGGCCTCAAGGAGGGCAGAGTCATGCCCAAATTTGTGGTTATGTGTCAGTGATCACAAAGTATTGTGTCCAGTTCTGGGCCCCTCAGTTCAAGAAGGACAGGGAAGTGCTTGGAAGAGTCCAGTGCAGAGCTACTGAGATGATTAAGGGAGTGGAACATCTCCCTTATGAGGAAAGGCTGAGGGAGCTGGGTCTCTTTAGTTTGGAGAAAAGGAGACTGAGGGGTGACCTCATCAATGTTTTCAAATATGTAAGGGGTGAGTGTCAGGGAGATGGAGTTAGGCTTTTCTCAGTGGTGACCAGTGATAGGACAAGGGGTAATGGGTGTAAATTGGAGCATAGGAGGTTCAAGTTGAATATCAGAAAAAATTTTTTTACTGTAAGGGTGACGGAGCCCTGGAACAGGCTGCCCAGGGGGGTTGTGGAGTCTCCTTCACTGGAGACATTCAAAACCCACCTGGACACGTTCCTAGGGGATGTACTCTAGGGGGCCCTGCTCTGGCAGGGGGGGTTGGACTAGATGATCTTTAGAGGCCCCTTCCAACCCCTATGATTCTATGATTCTATGATTCTATGATTCTATGATCTCCATGTGAAAGGCACAGAGGTTGGCAGAGGTCAGGTTCACCTCACTTAGGACTTGAGAAGCAAAAATTGCTTTTCTGCCCAGTGGTATTTGTTCAGTGTGTGCAAACACAGCCACGGAAACAACTCAATTTGTGGTTTGTTTTCATTAGTGAGAAATTAGGAGAAGTGCTGGTTTAAAAGTCAAGGGCAAGCAGTGAATCTCCCAGATTTTTTCTCTCCACGTTTAAAAGACTGGGTGATGTTTCAGTTAGATTTGAAGCTCTTCTTGGTCTCCCCAAATCTAAAAGTTTGAAATTCCTCGAAGATTATAAAAGATGAAGCAAAACAAAATTTTTTGAGCAATTCTATCTGAGTTTAGAAAAAAATAAATTTACTGTTTTTAGAATGTGAAAGCCTTCTTGTCTTTAACTTGCATATTAATTCAGATGAAAGAGAATTATGAAATTATCATTATTTCACCAAATGAACCAATCAGTCAATCCAAATCTTCATTTTTCACAGAATGCCCATTCATCTCCTAGAATACTACACATTAGTATAAAGACAGAAGATCCTGCTCTCCCCCTAGTAAATGAATAACTTAACAATGATTTCTTGGGGCTAGTACTCTATTCTTCCCCCCAAAAATCTTCCAAAACTGGGTGGTACAAACACAAATGAAATAATTTCTACCATTTTCAAGGAAGCAAATATTTCATTAATAGCAAGGGTGCCTTTACATACAAAATTTATTTGCTGACATAGGTGACACTGCTACATCATCTTTCTCTATGCCAGCAGTGCACAGAGATAATCCTTAATTCAGTGTTTAGATCTTTTGGATCCTAAACACAGGTACTCCTGTGACCAGTGAAAACAGTGAAGGGTTTTATTAATTTTTTTTTAATGAGAATGAGCCTGAAAATTTGAACTTTCATGTAGTTTGTGTGATTTTTGATAAGTTCTGGTCTAGTGTTCTTTCCCTCATTTTAGAGCACTGAAGAGGTCATGTTTTTGAATATGAATTTCTGGCTATTTTACTGAAACTAAGGAATAATTCAGCTTCTGTTGCTTTGTCAAGAGTGGCTGGAATAGGATGTTAGATTTCAAATTTGTTTTGGGGGGAAAACAGGTGAAAGCACCCAAGTAGGCAGGGATGATACAAGTCATCTTTCATTAAATGATTTAAGTGGCTACAGGGAGATTTCATTTTAAGATGCTCTGTACCACTAATTCCAACACTGCATTTTGCTGTCACCTCATAGAGTTTTCTTCTTGCTCCTGGAATTTATTAGAAAGCCTGATTTCAACTTCCCTAAAGACAGATTTTTATTTTTTTTTTTCCCCTTGATGGGAAAGGAGCAATTCAGGCATGAAAATCTAGATTTCCAATTGCATTGCCAGTATCCAGGACTATCTCAGAGGTCTCCAGAAGGCAGGTGGATGCAGCATCACACTTCAGAGCTTGGACTGAGGGGGTGATGTTTGGAATTCTGGTGTTTGTCTTCCCAAGTAAGTGCTACATGTCATGGGGCTCAGCTTTCCTGAAGGTGGCTGAGCATCTGCTTGATGATGGGAAGGAAGGATTTAATTCCCTGTTTTGTTTTCCTTGTGCAGCCAGCTTTTGCTTTTCCTTTTAAGCTGTCTTTACCTCAAGCCATGATTTTCTGCAGTTTTACCCTGCCAGTTCTCATCTCCATCCCACCAGGTTAGGGTGTATGTGGGGGGAAGTTCTCTGGGGTTGATCTGAGTGCTGGGTTAAACCTCAACAGAGATTTTGTGTCCTTCTGGAGTGGCAGCTGGAGGCCAGAAAAACCTCAGGTGTCTAAATGAGGCCAGATGTCCATCCTTAGGCACTTGCATTGCTCTCTTATAGTTGCTCAAAAAAAAAAAACTATTATTTAGTCAGATTTGTTGTGGGAACACTTTTTTGACTTGGAGGGTTTCAGTAAAACATTCAAACTTTTCATAGGGAAAAAACCTCACACAAACCACTAGTACAAAAAAGCTTCAGTGTTTTGGGAGAAAAAAAATAGAAACAAATACTGCACCAAACTGGAAAATTATAATGTAATTTTTAATGGGGGAGAAAAGGCCTGAGTAGCATTGAAGGAATCTGATTTTTTTTTTTTTTTTTTGCTTTAAACTTCACTAGCTATGTTTCCCTTCTTTTTCTCACTAGATCTTCGTATCCTCTACTGTATAATTTTCTGTGTGTGGGGGGTTTTTTTTTTGGTTTTTTTTGTTTGTTTGGGCTTTTTTTTGTTGTTTTATTTCACCATAGCAGCCACCCCATCACCACAAACACCCAGGCACACGCCAGCAACCCCTCAGCCTAATCTAAAGCAGTTTCCCAATTCAACCACTAGAGAAGAAAGAGGACAATATTCCTGCTGCTGTTTCATGCATCACGAAATGCCTTTTTAATTATGGTTATTCTACCCCAGTAGCTTTTCCACTATAATAAGCCACTGCCAGGAGGAGATGGAATAATAACAACAAGCCCTGCATTAGGAGGAAACATTTAGGTCCTTGATACAAAGCTCCCTGCCATCTGGTAATTAAGAGAGGCCAGAGGAGCTGTTTTTGTCCTTCTCAGAAGAGAACTGTATTTGCAGCTGGCACTGATGTGCCTTGTAATAGGAGGCTGCAGAAATAACCTACTAATCACCTGCTCGTTGCAACCTGAATTAAGGTCATGATGTTTCCAAGAAAAGATCTGGGGGATGTGTACCCAGGCCAGCTCTGCACTCAGGGATGTAATCAGGTGTCTTTTCAGGATTCATACACCAGCCTGAAAAGCAATTCTAAGAATCAACTAACATTGCAGAACAACCTGAGCTGCTTTGTGCATTCACCTCTGCCTTCTTTCTGCTCCTGTTTTATCTGATTTGTTGACCAATGCTGACATCAGGAGTTGCAGGTTTAGTAGAAGTGTAAATGAAAGCATTGTTTGACTCTGTCCTTAATCATCTCAGAGAAAAAAAAATCAGGGTCTCTTAATGGCAATCTTAATTTTGTTGCTTAAATAGCTTTTGTTTACATAGCAGAAGGAACCTGAGAGGCTTTAAATATTTAAAATGAGAAAATTGGCTCGCTGGGAGTTTTTCTGTTGTAGTTGTTTTGGTTTTTTAAAGCTTTAAGAGCATGAAAACCAGTGATAGAGTCCAGCACAAAGGAATTTGTAGCTGATTCTTTCCTCTGGCAGAGGCTGGAGCAGAAAGCTCAGTTCAGGTGTAAGAACACAAGAGCTGTGCAGGGATTTTTCCTGGATGACTTCCAGATATCTGCAGCTCAGCAACTTCTGAAAAATCTGCTGGGCCAAATTGGTCACTGGCTTAATTCTCTGTCCCAGAAGTCAGTCACTTTAAACACAAGGTATTAGGCTCAGCTGGTGACATTTGAAAGATTGTTGATCAATTGGGCCCTATAAATTGTCACATGGTAGCTATTAAAAATAGGTAGTTTTAAAATATGGTGAATGGTGGAATTTTTTAAATCTCTTTGCATCATCTCCTCTGCTATTTTAGTTGTTCTGTCTGTAAACCTTGGCTCTCCTCAGAGAGAAGAGATTTTTTTCTTTGATACTATTGTGAGGATTTTGTGATTTTCATTTTTCACAACTATTTTCTCTGGAAGAGAAAGAAAAAGCAAGGAAAGAAACACCTGCATGATCTCTTCAGGTGAGTATTTCATGTTACAGACATGAAAAAAAAAAGCAAAGAAAAAAAAAAAAAGCCCACCTGTTGAAATAATCCTGTAAATTTTGCTTTAGAAAACTAAAACCAGGAGCTATGTCAATGAGAGCAAAGAATGTCTCTGAAGCTTCAACTCAGTTATTTTGTGAGCATGCAAAAATTATTCACCAGTTTTTCAAATACTTAATGGGGAAGAATCAAAACTTGTTTATAAAATTAAGTAACAGGAAAAGAGGTTCAGTAAATACCAAAACTCTGGTTTTTTTTTTCTCCACATTGTTAGAGAAAGCAGAGGAAAAGCAATCACAATTTTCTTCAGGAGAAAGGAATAGGGGTCAAAAAACCGAGTTCCTACAATAGGATCTTTGCAAAGGTGAAACCTCACAATCCCAAACTGGAAGTTTCTGCCCTCTCAGTGCTTTATGGAACACTTAGAATGCTTTTTATTTTTGTCTTCTGGGTGTAACTCAATTGCAATGCTGAGCTGGGTTTTAAGTAGTTTATATTCATGAGTTCTGGGGTACAGATCAATCCTAATTCTAACTTGGCTTTCATGCAGCTATTTTTCAGTGCTATTTTCAGTAGGTTTGGTTTTTTTCATGATATTTAGCTAATGCTGATTGATCTTAATTCTCTGAATATAATTTTTCAATACCTTCCCACCTGCATAATTCTTAAAAAAAACCCCACAACCACCCCCCCAAAAAAACCCTAAAACCAAAAAACCCCACAACTCCCCCCAAAAAAACCTTTATGATTGAATTAAATTAATATTTTAATGAAAGAAAGTGGGTTTTATGCCTTTTCTAACACAAGGGGGGTTTATTTATTATTTGTTTATAAAGGCCCTTTCTAAAATAAGAGCAACAATAGGCAAGCTCTACAGAAAAACCTGACTAAAACCAGCATTTTGCCCACATACTTAAAACAAAACCAGTGCATTCAGTTTTTGATCTTCTAGAATTACTAAATCAGGCAATGGTGGATATGTTAGACAGGATTCAAATAATGTCACTTCAGTTGCAGAATTAACTCACATGGCAGTTTCCTTCCAAATGTTTTCTTAAAATCTAAATTTTCAAGTAGCCTTCCCACTTACACAACAGATTTTTGAGTTACCACAAGTAATGTTTAATGACAAGAAAATGTAGAAGATACAGGAATAAAATATACAAATCTATTCTTCTGAAATGTTAAATTTGCTCAAAGGAGTCTCACTTAAGTAATTACAGCTTTAATTTTGACCCCAGATGGTATTTGGACTTCCTGATTTGCCAAAAGTTTAAACAATATTCTCACTTGGAGTAGAATCAAGATTTTATCTTAATTTCTTTGTGAATACCATGATAGTGACAGATGTAACTTTACAGTTCTCCTGCAGATCAAACTACTGAAGATCAATTAAATTGTTGCAAGTTCACAGATTTTGCAAGATAAAAACTCTGCATTGTTTCCTTGTTCTATGCCTGAGGGATTTTTTTCCTCCTACACTCATGTATCAGAGGATAAGGTGATAATTATCTGGTGCCACCACACTTGTGTTAAGATGAAATAAAATCCTGGATCTAAAAATTAAAAAATAATAATAATTAAAAAAAATTACATATTAGTTTTGGGGTGCATTTATCTTTAAGAGAATAAATTCTGCCACTAAAAAATGGAGTTGATCATTGATTATTAATTTGGATTGTGATTTTTAGCTGGTTATGTCATCAGAAATGTGCTTCTCATAATATCTAAATGCAGTTGTTTGAAAATCCTTTGACAGTCACAGGACTTTTAAGAATGTATTTAATATCTTCTGGGGAGGGAATCTTTCCTGTTAGAAAAGGAGAGTGAGACCCTTTCAATGATCACTTGTGCCAGGAGAAGTTCAGGCTGGATATTAGGAAAAAAATCTTTACTGGAAGGGTTGTCAAGCACTGGAAGAGGCTGCCTGGGGACACGATGGAGTCACCATCCCTGGAGGTTTTCCAAAATGGCACTTCAGGACACGGTTGGGTTGCCAGTTGTATTTAATGATATTCGAGCTCTTTTCCAACCTTACTGATTCCACGATTTTTTTCTATCAACTGTTCTACCCTAATTTTTGACAGCAAACCACTCTGGCTTTCCACTTCTTGAAAGGTCCTGTAGATCCCACAGATTTCCTGATACAGCCCTTATCACAGATCTGCTCTCCCCATCATCTTCCAAAGCTTGTTTGAAATAGCCTGGATACATTGTGCTAGCACTGGGATCACCAGAGTTATGTAGTAATACCTTGAGCTGAAAGAACAGGAATTAATGACACCTGGAATATTTATTCATCTGCTTGTACTAACATCCATGCACCATTAAAGTCACCACTGAAACTGCATTCAGTTTAAAGTCACCACTGAAACTGCATTCAGTTATGAATGGGTATTTTACCACACTTAGCTGAAGAAGAAAATGAACTTTTGGGCCCTTTTTGTGTTCTTAGGTCTTTATTGTCTGAGAAGGGACTTGCAGAGTACTTGTAAAATCATGGACATCATTCCTTTCTTGTGAGGAGTCTAACTGTGAATGGTACAAAATTTAGTTATGTGCTTCCTTGTAATATGCAGAAATGCAACAAACAAGAAACAAAAATCTAATCAGAGTCCCCTCAGCAAAGACTGTATATATTTATTTTTTTTTTAGTTGAGGTTAAAGGGGCTGTTTTAAATAAAGGAAGGGAAATCATCAAAGAAGTGTAGCATGAGCAGATGGCATTTAACATCCTAAGGAGAAACTATTTGTGATGGTCTGAAAAAGAGGTTTAGGTAAAGGAGTGCAGAGGTTTTGAAGTTGAAATTATCTTGAGGTACTGGCTGAGAACTGAGGATCTGGCTGAGATTTATCATAGCTGATTTCACAGTTTGAATCTAATTTGATTTATCCAGATAGCCACAACCTGCCATGTCTTCAGGGCCCATATTTCATATTTCCCAGCCTACTGTGAATGTTAAAGACACCAAGGCCTTTCAGTTGGCACTGGTCACCTATTATTGGGCAACTGAACTGAGCCTTGAAGTGTAGAGTTCTACAGGAGCTTGGCAGAGACAGCTGATGGAGTCTAAAACCCATCCAATGGACTAAATGGAAGGGCCATTTAGATGATTATTGACCTCACTGGAAGCTCAAATATTCAATCTGGATCTAGACACCTCTGTGCTGATACCTAAATTTCTAAAAGAGAAATTTCCAATTCTCTATCTTTTTAAAGAGACAGAAAACTCAGGGCTCAGTACCCCCCACCATAACACAGTACAACTGAGTTTCTAACAGGAACTTTCTCTCCTGTTCCCAGGACTGTAAAGGGAGCTTAGCTAATTAGTTTAAACTGGCTATTAACCACAGCAGGAGCTCACTTTTCCAGCTTTCACATCCAAATAGATGCCTGCATTAGGTATCCATACCAATGTGTGGAATTTCACCCCTAAAGTAAACATCTCCACCTGAGCCATCATCCTAAACTCCTTGTAGAGAGATAGGAGAATGCCCTGAGGAATTCTCTTGGTCTGCTGTAGACATCTAAATTATGTCAGGCAAATTGCATTCAGTGGTGTCTGTGACTGTTAAAATAACCTGGAATAATCAGTTCACATTTACACTCTTAATTTAAGAAATCAGATGAGACAAGTGCTACTACAGGGGTGGGAGATGAGGGAGGTGTCTGAGTTCCTCTGCAGCCAGAGGAGACATTGGCATAATCAAGGAGAAAAATCTGGACAAAACCCAGAAATGAGTAGGAACTGAAATGGCCAGATGAAAGCAAGAAAAGAAATTATTATTGTAATGTATAAGTCTCTTTTTGAAGACACAAGCAGCTGGTTTGTCAACTCTTTAGAGACTATTAATAGGAATGAAAACTGCATTATGTGTCATTGGGAAAAGTAACTTCCCTTAGGTTTGAAAAAATGCCTGTCTTATTCAACATATAAGAAACAAATAGAGAAGGGATCACTGTCAGATTTTACTTTTTTTTAAGTAGAAATACTTAAAAGATTGGAGGAGCTTAGTTTTGAAAGAATCTAAATATTCTGTTCATGGTAGGTAAGTACAGATAGGATAAATTTTTCAAATTCCACCACTTGGGTGGAATTAAACTACAGAGTATTTGGTAAAAAATCCACATGAACCAAGTGCCCATGGTCTCATGACAAAACTGGATTGCATCTTTCCCTGCATTTCTGTGGGGTCCCTGGACTCAAGCAAGGTAACAGTAATAAAATGTGGGTACATATGGAGTCAGGGCCCCCGCACACAGTAGGAGTCAATTTTACCCAAGGAAAATAGTAAGTAGTTAACACATCTAGTGTAAAATGTAAGAAAATTAATTGGACAAACGAACCTCATGCAGCTCTAATTTGTTCTTCTCTGCTATTTAGTGCCTTACCTCTTTAGTATTTCAATTTCCTCAGCTGTTTTATCTTCTTGCTTTCACCCCACTCTCTCCAACACCCCACAGAAATCACCCTCAGGAATAAGATTTCCATCTTTTTGATGTCCTCTCCATTTTCATAGAATCACAGAATTGGCTGGGTTGGAAGGGACCTCAGAGATCATCAAGTCCAACCCTTGATCCACTCCCGCTGCAGTTCCCAGCCCATGGCACTGAGTGCCACATCCAGGCTCTTTTGAAATATCTCCAGGGATGGAGAATCCACCCCTTCCCTGGGCAGCCCATTCCAATGTCTGTATTTTCTAAATACAGTGGAGTTTTGTTATTAATTATAGCTGCAATATATTGCTCAGTAATGTCATAGTCTGTCTAACCACTGGATTTTGAGCTTTCAGATATTGCAGCCTTCTTCCCACATTCCCAGAGCTTTTTGTTTTGCATCTTTGATCAGATTTATCAGAACATTGTTTAGAAATGCCAGAAGATTCACCTTTGTTCTCTGGTTGCTGGTTCATCTTGCAACGGGGTGCTGGTGTGTGATACTTTTGTTGTCTGAGGAGACTTCTGTGTGTTCACACAGAGAAAATGCAGCTACATTTCAGAAAGATTTTTCTTATGGAAAAGCCTTATTCAGGTACCTTATAGTGTCAAAAAAAAAAAAAAAAGAAACCCAAATCCATTCTTCCATCTTCTACAGAGGTTTCAAGTAGCTCAGTAAAGGTCAAGCTACTTTCATTAAGTGGCATCAATTTATTCAAAATATCCATGGTGGGGATTAGGAAGAATCTCAGGTCTTTTGCTTCATTGATTAAGTTTCATAGCATCACTGTGCTCAGATTGCTTGGTGATGCTAACAAGAGGACATTGTTATGCACATCAGAGTTAGACTTTGAGCCTTGGCTGGTGTTGTAGAGCATTGGAAGACAGAGCTGGTCCTTACCTTAGATTAATTGCTGTAATTGCTGAAGAAAAAATACAGCCAGTTTATCAGGCAAGAAACTGTTTTGTGGTAAAAGTAGCAAAATGCATCAGAGCAGGCAAGTGGTTATGAGAAATGTGGTTATCATTTTCTATTATGTCATTATGGGACCTTCTTTGGGTACATACAGAGAACTAGCAAAGAATAAATGAATAAAACAGATTAACATTATAAACAGAAGTTGGTTTTAACCTAAATAAGATTTTAGCCTACAAAAGGATCTGTTTAAAATAATGAAGGGATATTTGTGGACTAAGGAACTCAGCAATTTTAATGTACATGAGGTAAGATGTTACAAAACCCCAACAAGAGGAGGCTTTTGTTTTCTTTATTAGCATGGATAAAAACACTTGCAAGAAGAGTTTCCAGCTAATTAATTTAAAATTCAAGGATTGGAATGTGGGCTGATTTTCAGATCAGCTGGAGATCATAAAGGAAAAGCAGCTGAAGAGAACAGAGAGAAAAGTAGAGAGAAAATAAACAAGAAAGTACTGAGAAACCAATTGCTGTCTTCCCTAACAGCAATGCATTCCCCCAAGGACCTCTTATCAACACTCATGGTGAGAAACAGTACAAAAACTACCAAAAAATATAGTTCCCACTCCTTTGGCTCTAAATTGGGAGCTCGGGTATGATGACCTAAATGACTTAATCAAAGTGAGAGGCTTTGAATACTGGAATCCAGTGGAAATACTGTGGGCTGGAATGTCACACTGATATTAATTTAATTGCACCTTTGTGTTTACAGTGTGACTCCTAGGAGCAGCTCTTAAAAAACTACAGGAACCAAATTCCTAATTCAACCTGACTTTGAAATTTGACCTGTTTTGAGGGAGGAGGTGAATGGGGCCTGATCTCCATAAATTCCATTCTCACCTAATTATTCTGTGGTCTCGTACTCTCAAATTGTTTGAGGTCTGTTCAGCAGGAATTATAATCTGTTCCTACCCTGGGAGTATGTGATGGGCCTTGACTTTGCATTTTCTTTTGCATTAGGAAGTGCCTGATACCATTTGTTCTAGGATCTTAAAAATTGTTCCAGTGTGATGTTTCACCTTACTAACTAGTGAGAGTCTGCTACAGCCATAACTCAGCCACTATAGATGAGGAAAATCAGTGAAAACCAGACTTCAATGATTTTTTTTAAATTTTAGATTGTAATTTCTTAATTTTATAACTGACTTGATTTTTGGAATATTATTTGAGTTTTATCTGTGTAGGCAAGTGACCAGATGCCATTATGCACTAATGGAAGACAAAGGTAGAAAAGGAGAAGTAAATGAGAATCAGGTTACAAATGTTATCCCCCCAATTTCTGCCTTCATTGACTTTTTTATTCTTCACAGGGTGTAGAACTGACTGTCTCTCCAGAATGAGTTTGAGGATGCTGTTTGATTTTAGACCAAATTTTCTTTGATTTGCAAGACTAAGGTGGGGCACATCCTGATAGACACCCCTGAATATTTTAACCCAGCTGCCCACACATGTACAAGGGTGATTTGGTCAGGACTATCAGGGTGCAAAGAGACAAGGGAAAAGAGGAGACCTCATCACTCTCTACAACTCCCTGAAAGGAGGTTGGAGCCAGGGGGGGGTTGGGCTCTTTTCCCAGGCAACTCTCAGCAAGACAAGAGGGCACAAGAGGTCTCAAGTTGTGCCAGGGGAGGTTTAGGTTGGACATTAGAAAGAATTTCTTTACAGAGAGGGTGATCAGCCATTGGAATGGGCTGCCCAGGGAAGTGATGGATTCTCCATCCCTGGAGATATTTCAAAAGAGCCTGGATGTGGCACTCAGTGCCATGGGCTGGGAACTGCAGCGGGAGTGGACCAAGGGTTGGACTTGATGATCTCTGAGGTCCCTTCCAACCCAGCCAGTTCTATGATTCTATGATAGCACTGGCATGCCTCAGTTTCTTAAAAATAAGTAAGGAATGCCACTCAAGGTACCACTGTTCATTTGAAGTACCTTGGTGAAGCTGGCAAACATGATATAGGACTTCCAGGATAGTTATACACTTGTGAAGAAAGCTGCAAAAATATGTATTTCCTCAAATAGCATTAGATGCTTATTTGGGGGAAATTTAGGTGAGCCCTGGATCCCCTGTGACTGTACAGGACTCTGTGTTTAACACCACTGGGAAATAATGAATGATAAACAGGATATGAAGGAGCACTTTGATCTTATCAAGAAAAAATAATTTTGTCATGTCCACTATTTTTGTTCTCCCAGACCCTGAAAATAGCTTGGTGCAACATTTAATGTGGCAAAACCCAGTATTAGTGCCTAGATCCTGTGAATCCTGGAATTTAAAAAATTGCTACCATGCTTTATTTCACCTTCCCCCCAAATAAACCAAGTTGTAGGCAAAAAGGGCTTTAGCTTTTACCTATTGGACCGTGAAACAAAGATACTTTGAAATATCTTTGTAACACAGGGGGCAGAAAAATCTTAGGCAGCTTGTGGAAGAAATTCTCTGTCTCAAAATTTTCCATCTGAGAGGAGAGGAGGATGCAAAACCCAGGGACTTTCTCACTGAGAGTCCCCAGGGAATACCCTGCAGTCAGAGCCACTGAAACCCTGGATCCTTTCAAAATCTGCTGCCTCCAGCAGCAGAAAGAGGGCTAACTCCAGCATTTTATTTTTTTTCGTTGCACATACTGCTACTAAATCCATCCTAAAAGACCACTTGGTGCTTCAGCTCCCTGTAGTTTAGCAAGTGGGAGACCAGAGGGCAGATTTATAGAGATAGGTTAAAAAAAAAACAAACAACCCAGGAGGGTGCTGGAGCATCTCCTTACCTCCTAAACTGGTCTTTTAGGGTGAGAAGGTTCAGGGCTTCCCCGGGAGGGCCCCGGGTGGCCGGGAAGGGAGGTGCAAGGATCTCCTGGGCGGGTCTTGGGCAGGTGGAGGCGGGCTGAGCATCAGCTTTTGGCAGCTTCACAAGAGGCAGAGGGAAGGAGGAGGACCCGGAGGATGCTGCGGAGGATGCTAAGTTTGTGCTGGCTGCTGCTGCCGCGGGTGAGTGCCCCGTGGTGGTCCCCCGGGATGCAAGGATAGGGGGAGGGATGGAGGGGACATCACATCTGGCTCCTGAGACTCTTGGCCACAGCTGGATGGCTCTGGATATGGGGTGGTGGTGGGGGGGGATGTCTGCAGATGCAAGGGAACTTTTCTGCTAACGGGGGGCTTGTGAAAAGAAATAATAAGGGAATAGTTAAAGAAAAGGGATGGGGATGTAAGGGAGGAGAGAAGGAAAAAAAAAAATAATCCTGAATTACAGGTTCGACTCAGCTCTTCTCTTTAAAATTTTCCAGCTCTGAGATGCTATTAATAAATGTCTTCTCATTGCCATTCATTAGAACTGCAGTTCCAAAAGGACAGAAAAGAATCCCTAAATCAGAGCAACTGTAGCATGGCTTTAGAGGGGGCAGAAGGGGATGTCTGGCTGTTCCAGTTGCTCTGAGAAAGGCAACTTTGCTGAATAAGAAGGTTATCCTTAGCTCAGGATAACTAAGAAGGAATAGCTTCCCTTGATGGATGTGGTATATTTGCCTCTTTGAAAAGGCACTGATGTTTTTAGTGTTGAAGGCATCTGCTTATAATGTCACCAAGCAGGAGCTGCCTTATGTCTGCTGTGCCCTGGAGTCAGCAGGTGAGACTGTAACATAAAACATTGGGGAAGATGCATGAGCAGAGAGATGCCACCCAAGCACACATGTCCCTCCCTATGCTCCATCCTCTGCTGCTGGCACTGCCTGGGCAGCTTAGGCAGAGCTTTTGTAAGTACAAGTAGTGTCATAGATCCTCTTTTTCCTCTCAATCTTTAGCCCCAGAGAAGTGTTTGGGAACTTTCCTCTGGCTGTGATTCTTGGGGACTCATTAATTCTAACTTGAGCCATCTCACAGCCAAATATTTAGTGTAGGCTGGGGTTCAGACTCATGCTGTAGTCAGGGGAGGAACAGTCACCTTCCTGGGAGACATTTCATCTTGTCTTGAGGAAGGCAAATGGGGTGAATGTCCCTCTAGGGTCTATTTTCTACCAGTGATAATAGTAGGAGCTTAGATGGTTACAGACTGGTCTTGACCCTTCAGTTTCAAAAGGTGAAAGATAGGATATAGATTTTCACACCTTCACCTCACATCCTCTGCAACTCATTTTTTTTCCCTCTGTCTTTACAACAACTTTACATACATGGCTGCTCCATAAAGCTTGTCACAAATAGTTATTATCATGTGGAATACCCTCCTTTCAGGGCAAACTAGACAGCCTGAAGTGTTAGACTGCTGAAGGTAGAGTGGCATCTGGACCAGCCTTTTCACACAACTTATCCTTGCAGCTGTCAGCAGAGTGAAAGTGGCCTGAAGTGATTTATCATGCACATCTGTTGGCTGCCACACATCATTTTCATGTTTTAGCATATTGCAGCTGGCTGTGCTCACAAGAAATGGAATTCTACAAACTGCATGGTCCCCCTAGCTTGTGGCCTCAAACTATTGCTCCTGCATTGACTCTAACTACAAGTCTGATAAGAATTAAAGCTCTAAATATCAATGGGTTTTGTGTCTCAAACAAGGTCTCAAGGAAAGCTTTGCACCCTGAGTTAGGCAGGGAAGTCCAAAGACCCATAGAATGCATTGTGTAAAGAGCCTTTTTATATTTCAAAGGATCATGTCAAAGCAGAGAAATAATTCTAGTGTGGATTCTGCAAACAATTCATTATTCTGATATGAAAATAAAGCAGAAGGTTTCTCCTGTGAAACCAGGTGCCTTTAACTCCTACCAGTTCCACAGGGAGCTGTTTGCTGCAGAATACACTTTTCCTTGCAGAACAAAGTCCTTGACATTAAAAATTACCATTTGCTTGTAAGTGACAAGAAACAGAGAGCAGTGGGTGCTGAAATACCTGAAAATGATTTTTCCTTCCTGAAAGAATTCAGAATCTCAGGAAAGAGAGGATGGGGAAAAGAAAAGGCACTGATTTCACTGATTCCTTCCTGCTGAGCTAAACTGTTTTCTTCTTCAAATATGTAACAGCTTTCCACATTTCTGGGGAAGGGATTAAGTCTGATCAGATGGATGGAGGTGAGAATGGAAATATGGGTGGCTGAATTATTTATGTGCTTGAATAATAAGTTTCTTGTGGTAATAAGTGTATGGATCCAAATCCACTGCAAGGCTACTTCTGGTTAATTTGTGCTGGGGGGACACAAGTGTTTCCTTTAGGAATCTGGCCCCCGCAGACATTAAATTTCCTTCCATAGGGAGCTGGAGGTGTGGAGGAATAATCCTGTTTGGGTGTTTTGTTAGCCTGGAGGGAGCTGGTGGAGGGAAGCTGGATCCTATATAGTGAATCACTTTGTCCTCAAACAGGTGTCTGAGAGAGGTAGGAGGAATCCTTCCCTAGAACCACTCCTCTGCTTTCATTGATGATTAAGGGAGGCCTGATGTGGGAGTTTAGATTAATCTTCTGAAACTGCCTGTCTGAAACTAGGAATCTTCTCTAAAGTTATTCATTTAGCCTCCTTCAACACTGCTGGGAAGGGATGGAAATGCTCCAAGAGCTGTGGCTCAGTGGAGTGAACTTGCTGATGGACGTTGCCATCTAAGTTTCAGCTCTTTGGAATTAGGAAATTTTAGGAAAACATGCTACACATGCAAAATGGGAGGTATTTATCTTTATTTTCTGCAATGGCAGAAAATGAGGATCCTCAGCTATTAGAGTAAAGTTAGTCTTTAAGTTTTCGTGGTAATTACATACTCAACCAAATTTAGCACAGAACTAGTATTCATTTTCATTTTCCTCAAGATAGTACTAATTACATTGGTTTTACAAACAAAATAAATTAGTATGGCTGCACTGTTACATTCAGAGTACCACTAAATATATATATATATATAGATACACAGGGGTATGTATGTATATCAGGTACTGTTCTGTATGAGGCAGTGCAGTTAAATACAGTCAGATAAATACAACCCAATACACAAAGGAGCATTCAAGCATTACTCCAATGTCTTAAAAACAATCTTGGAAAGATATCCCTCTAAATGACTGTAAAGCAATCAGTGTCTCAGCTTCTCTTTTTCCATAGGTAATCAAGTTAGACAGAGAAAACAAACACTGAAAATGTCCTCTAGGTAGTCATTTTCAGCAAAAAACAGGCTTCTGAAATAATCTATTTAACTGGCTGAAGAGAAAAATTGGAATTAGGTCTTTACCTTTGGGGTTGAAAGTTTCTGGGATAAAGACTGTGGCAGAGCTTGCAAGCTGAGGGCAGGGGTCTGTACAATAAATAAATATTTTGTTGGTGTGGTGGCCTCCTGGTCAGCCAAGGTCAAGAGTGGTAAATATGGCTTGGATAGGGAAAAAACAAGAGGATACTGATCTATATTTAGAAGTATATTCAAGCCATGGGCTCGTTTGCTGCTTAAGAATTTATTTCTTATAATTATTATTGATGTTATTTTTGATAGTTTCTTTTCTGACACAATGCACCACAACATATATGACATTGTAAATATTCTGGAATTACTTATAAGCCATGTCAGATAAGAAGATCCTCAGTGTGGTGATTTTGAATGAAGTTGTATTGAAGTGGACAAGAGTTTATAGAGCTCGAGGTTGGTCCCAGTTCCCTTCAAAGCACATCTGAAAATTGTCCCTGACTTCGGTGACCTAAGCTTCTCAGCCTCACAGCTTTTTAATTATCTCTTGGCTTTTTGAGAAAGGACTTAAGCAGATGGAAGGAGACAGATGTTATGGAAGATTTTTATGAGGAATATTCAACAGTTTGAGAAGTTGCTCAAAAAGGCTGAGGATTTCTTTGTCTTCTTCAGCTGTCTGACCTCTCTTCAACATGTTCATGAGCCTCCTTCCATCCTACAAGTCTTCCCTGTTTATCAAAATTTCAGCTGAAAAAAAAAAAAGTGTAAGCATTGCTCCAGACTATGAGGTCAGTGGGCAACTTCCAGGACTGACTGAACACTTGATTCCATAATTAAAAATGGGCAGGAAGTTTGAATGCCTATTCTGTGCGTTTCTGCACCAGTTTTAAGCCTCCAAGCTGAGAGTCAGTGTGTGAGAAGAATGGCCGAAAATTCTGCTTTTGTATAGTGGAAAGCTAAAAATATATTCAGGCATCAGAGTCGTATCAGAAAGACTGAACAGGGGAAGCACGGGGAGAACAGGGAGTACAGAGATGTTTTCAGAGATCTGAGATGAGATCTGAGACACGAATGCAAGCTGTAGAGACAGAGGCAAAAGGAACAGAGGTGAATATTCTCAGTAAATGCTTTATGCACTTGAGGCAAAACCAATTTGTGAGGCTTTAGGATTGCACTGCACTGGAAACTCGACTGGGTGGCTGGAAAGACCCTTCAAGTCCTTGAAACCTTCTCATCTTGCCAATGAATTGAGCCACTTCCTTGATTAATTTTCAAACAGAGTAAGTGTTACGGATTTATTTGATGCCACTGAACTGCTTTTTCAAAAATACATTCAGTGCCCAGTGTTGAAGCACTTCCCTTGGTTTCAGAGGCCATAGAAAATGTCCCTACTTTTCCCCAGGTGTGCTAATGGACTTGTTAATGAGTGAAGATCTGTCTTTTTAACATGACATCTAAATTACAATTTTTCAACCATCACAATAGTCTAGGGACACCATCACTGGATGTGTTCTCAGGAAAGGTTGGTTCTAGTTAAGGTGCACTAAGGATGGAATGAGGATGTTGCTGGAAAACCTCTCTGCTCAGTTCTTGCTAAATCTGATGTTGTCCAAGATGAACAAATTTAAGTCTAAAGTGCAATTAGATTGATTTTTCTCTTCAGATTTGGGCAAATAAATAAACTACCAGAGGAAACAGAGGAACAGAGGAAATAGAAAACAGTGTTATACTTCCTACCAGTGGGTATAACTCTTAAGATTTCAGTGCAATAACCTCACAAATGCTAAGTCCAAAAGTAACCACAAACCCTAAATCTGGCTCTCCAAACTCTCAGGTTTTTAGCATGCCCAAGTCTCATAGGTAACTTTTTAATGTTCAGTCTGTGATTGTTTTGATCCAGGCATGATTCTTTCAGTGGCTTGGATTTAGAGTTAATCTCCTGAATTTTGGTCGGTCACTAATACTCAACCCAGTAAATAATTCTTCATGTTGTGATGCTCAGGAATGCAGAAGCCTCTTTCTTATGAGCTGCCCAGAAAGCTGCAAGAAAGTTTTCTATATAAGCCTTGGGGTGAAAGCACCCCACTGTGATTTTCAGTAAGGTTTATGCCATGCTACTCTCTTGCTACTCAGAAATGTGGATCCAAGAAGCAGCATTTTAAATCCCCCCCTTATTCTCATGACTGTGACAGGGATTAAAAATCTGTGCTTTGTTTTGGGTTTCAAATTATCCTTTTCTAATGTGAACAGGAGCTACTCTTTTCTTCCCAGAGCTCAGTCATTGCAGCAGATACCTCCCAAAATCACACCATGTCCCTGTAGAGCTTTTTCTTTCTAGAAAGCCCCATCATCTAACCAATGTAAGCAGATGAGAGCAACAACACCCAATTTTCTCTCAAGGCACTGTGAGATTAAGAACAAAAAATAAGTAAGCCATATCCAACAAATCAGAAGCAATGTTCTGCCTAGAAGGCTTTTCTTTAACTGTAAAATGGTTTAATGTCTTTCTTTTTCTTAAAGCCTGAAGAAAACCAACAAACTGAAGCATCGTCACTGTTCTCAAATTCTTATGCATGTATAATTTTTTTTTTTTTCTTTTCTTTCTTTCGATAACACCAGGAAAATTTCCAGTTCTTTTTTTGCTTCTTACGGGTTGATCATAGAACCATAGAATTTTTAAGGTTGGAAGGAACTTTTAAGATGAACCCTCTCTATCCTGGCCTTAAAAACTCCCAGGGATGGATGGGGCTTCCACCACCTCTCTGGGCAACCTGTGCCAGGGTCTCACCACCCTCATGGGGAAGAACTTCTTCCTAACATCCAATCTAAATCTATTCTCCTCTAGTTTGAATCCATTCCCCCATGTCCTATCCCTCCCTGACATCCTAAAAAGTCCCTCCCCAGCTTTCCTGTAGCCCCTTCAGATCCTGGAAGGCCACACTAAGGTCTCCTTGGAGCCTTCTCCTCTCCAGACTGAACAACCCCAACTCTCTCAGTCTGTCTGCATAGCAGAGCTGCTCCAGCCCTCTGAGCATCCTATTGGCCCTTCTCTGGACACTCTGCAGCATATCCATGTTTTTCTTGGGGCTCCAGACCTGGCCCCAGTACTCCAGGTGGGGTCTCATGAGAGCAGAGCAGAGGAGGAGAATCCCCTCCCTTGTCCTGTTGCCCACTCTCCTCTGGATGCAGCCCAGGATACATTTGTCTTTCTGGTTTGGAAGTGCACACTGATGGCTGATGTTGAACTTCTCACCCACCAGCACCCCCCCAACCCCTTTTCCTCAGGGCTGCTCTCAAGCCACTCCCTGCCCAGCCTGTACCAGTGCTTGGGATTGCCCTGACCCAGATGCAGGACCTTGCACTTGGACTGCTGAGCTTCATGGTCTGTACATTACATCTGCACTTGATGTTGGGTTTCAAATAGTTCAGTGTCAGTAATACTTAACCTATCCACTGGCCTATAACAAGAACTCTGTGCTCTGGTGTTTATAGCCAACCCCACCCCAAACCCAGTAACCCATTAGCAAACAGAATCTGAGCATGCTGAGTGACTGCTTAGCTGCTGCTGCTCGTGGAGTTGACTACAGCCTCTTATGTTCCACCTGCATCTGTGGCATGTGATGTCTAAGTTGGCCTTAGGAGAAAGAGAACCTTTCCTCTTCTGCAAGTTTTAATGACTAATTATCTATTTTTCACATTCACATCCATTGCACCCAAGACCACTGCCGTGAGGGGAGTTAAGTTAACCCATCTCTCCCAAGTTCTGCTTTCTCCAGATCATTTCAAACCTTCTTCCATGGGTTTGTTTTAATTTTTAGGTTATAATTGGCCACTTCTTTCAAGTCTTTTGTCAGAAGACTCAATATAGATGGTAGGTTGCATACCATGATGTCAGGGTCTCATGACTTTTAAACATCAAGCCTAAGAAAGCTGCAAATACAAAGTTTCTCAGCAGTAACAGAGTCCAGAAATTCCAGATAGTGAAGAAATTACTTCTTCCCTGTCCAAGTGAATCCATCTTTATAAACTGAAGCAGTGAGAGATTTATGTAGGAATAATTTTTTTACTAGTACTCAAATGTTTTTTATGTAGGCTGAATGCAAAGTGAAATATGTGTTAGAAGATAAAGCGATGAGCAGGGAACCTATTAATACCTGAAAAATGCATTTCAGAATTGTGTGACTTTAGTTGGGCAGCATGAAACACTATTTTAAGAGTCACTCATGCTGATTTAAAAAATCTATCTTGAATTACCCACTGGAGGAATATAATGCATGAAATAAAGCCATGTCTTAATTTTCTTTTCAAGCAGTGTCCTTAATCCCTTTTCTGTTCTAATATTAGGATGTAGAAACCATCTCCAGGGCCACATAATTAAAAGCAGTCTGTCTATGCTACTTTAAAGCCCAAATGTAGGCAGAATTTTTAAAGCTTTTTAAATATGATATTGTGTTCTATTTTTTTCCCCTAGGCAGATATTACTGTTAAGATATAATAGTTGACATGACTTCCAATAAAGTTTCAGTGAGAGCTAAAAGAAGTTCTGCTTGCAATGTTCACTGAAAACATTTTGAAGGACAATAAAGCAATTTCCTGAGACTGAAAAGGCTCTATAGATGTGATGTTTCTATGATGTTTCTATGTGATGATGTCTTCAAAGTCACCAGAGGTTTAGAATGGCCTGCAGACTTCATCAGAAGTGTCTCAGGAAGACTTCAATCCCCCATGTCCATTAAAATCAATAACCCTTGGGCCTCCAGCTTTGCCTTGAACAGCAAACTTGCAAAGGAAAAAACTGCTCTGTTCCATGTGAGACTCCCCATGTCTTGAAGACCCAGATATCCCAAAGGTGACACTGGGGCAGTGTTCAGCTGTCTGAATACAGTTCATTTATTTTCTAGACTCTTTTGGCTCTTGGTTCTGGGTTTAACTCATTTAAAAACAGGTATTTACCTAAATTTTAGGTATTTACCGAAAACCACGTGTGCAGAATTATTTGAGATACCAAATAATGTACCCAAGACATTTATGTGGGGCTGGCAAAATCAACACTGAACCTACACAAGAGGGCTGAGGTTCTCTATAGCATCTCAAACTGCCCTTCACATTCCTGGATAAGTGAAACATCCTTTAAATTTCCATAGACTGCAAAAGAAACTCAGGTAACAAGGTCACAGATAGGCCCTGACATTGTAGATACTTTCTCAGCATTCATTTGCTTCTCATGTGTTAATAATTTTGGGATGTTCTAGGATATTAAGAATGTCTCCACAGTCACAGCAGATATGAGACAGGACCAGAGGGGACATGGAACTTTCTGAAGTGGGAGATGGAGGCCAAGTAAAATACATGACAGCACCTAATTGTCACTAAGTATCTGTATATAAGAGGATTTATTCAATCACTGATGTATAGAATCTGATTAGCTACTTAAATGTAGGTATCTTCAACTGTAGGATAAATACCATTTCTTAAGATCACAAAAGAAATACTTAATTCTTTCTCATTTCTGGTGAAATGGAAATAGTGCTTCTCCTAAGGAGTGTGTAGCATCCTCAGATGTTGATAACATTTTGTAAACAGATTAAACTACAGGCAGAACTACCATTTTTCTAGTTTTTGTAAATTCTTGTGCTTGAGTATTTCTCATTTAAGCCCAAATAGAAATAAAACATCTATTTATTGTCTCTATTTCTATAATTATACCAACTGCTTTGAGGAGGGAAGAACTTACACCATGTTCTCCCATTTGAGTGAACTTGATTCTTACAAGCTCTCAAGAATCAAAAGAGGAATGTTTTCCCAATAGGACGTTCTGAACACCCAAAATAATTAAGTAAAAAAAACCCCAACAAAACAACAACAGCAGCAACAAGGAATGAACAAAACCCCCAAACCTAACAGGTATATTTAAAGACATTTATTTAATTTTATTTGTTTTACAGGGAAGAAATATATATATATGGTCAGACTTCATGCATACCTGGGGTCTCAGTGTGAATTTTAGCTGATGGATTTCTCCAGTTTTGGGCAGCTGACAAAGAGGTGGACATCAAAAAATTGTGAAATCCATATCAGTTTTGTGAAAAATTTAAGTTTAAAGGAGAGATGTAAAGGACAGACTGGAGATAATGTGCTTGACTTTTATAATACAAAGAAGAATCCATATGATTACACATATTACATAAGTAATTATACTTCATACATATTATAATACAAAGAAGAATCCATATGATTATACATATCCAGACATATATACAGACTGATAAATGTATAAACTCACAGCCCCATTTCCTCTTTGTCTGCCCTTTTGCTTTTTATACTTCCTATTTGAAGAAAAATCTTCAGTTGGATTTTTCACAATCTTGGACCCCAAAAACATGAGCCATGAGGCACAACCTGGAATGAAACCTGTTTTTTTCTCATTCTGATAATCAAAGAAGTTCCTGGTTTGTTTTGTCTTTCTTTTGTCTTTCTCTCACTAAGGTTGAGGGAATCCATCCAGAATGCAAGATATTCCAGCAGGTTGTGAAAGAGGAGGCTCTCTGCTTAGAAAAGAATGAAACAATTTCATCTGATATTAAAGGTAATGGAACCTGATTGCCAAGCTCTGCATGAATATCTCTTGTGTTATTTCAGGAGCACAATATAAATATATCTTTAGTTTTCTTGAACCAAGAATTGTTTCTTATTTTTATTTGTTTTCTTGAAGTGCTTCTCCTTTTATAGCCTCGGACTCCATATCATGATTTTAGACATCTTTAAAAGCTCATTATCTCAATCAGAACTTGTATTCTTAGATTCCCTTAAAGTAAATGAAGAAAGATGAGTGTCCCAAGAATATGTTTCACAGCCTTTGGTTTAGATACTTCCTTCTATGATGATTCATTCTCTGGAGCTGTATTTCTCTCTGCTAACTACAGAATAAGAATAAGATGATTAGTTCAGACCCAGACAAGTTTATATGTTTATTAAAGACATAGAAACCCTACTTGGAATGTCTGACATTGTGTGTTTGGTGTGTTCTTTACTTTTCATCCAAAACCCCAAAGAAGCTTCTACAGAAGACACTGAAAAGTATGCTGAAATTCTAGTGTGTTCAGAGTCATTCCAATCTGGTCAAAATTAGTTTGACCAATAAATAAAATTTAAAAAATTATTCCAAACTTCTTCAAAATAGTTTCTTCATTTTTAGAGGCTCTTTGTTTCTTTGTCTGAAAAGATGTATTGTGGTGGTGTATTGTAATCTATTATATGCTCAAATAGAAATTTTGAATGCTAAATTAACATTTTATAGTACCTGTAAAATAATTCTAAACTGCTGTGAAGAGGATTCTTCTTTGCCACTGTGGAGACCCAATTCAAAAACTGATTCAAAGCACAATTACAAAATGTTCAGGCTCTTTGGACTGTTCAGTTATATTTTTTTCTAGCCAACTTTGCTTAGAAAAGTCTTCATCCACCTCGGTCAGATATTTTTAGTTGGATTGAATTGTCAGGAGTTCATTTCCCACAGGGGAGTTACCAGACAAAGACACCTCATGCACTTGGTATAAATAAAAGTATTGCAAGCACCTGGAATTCTGTCAGCCCCATGTTATTTCCTTTATGTTTTGATTTATTTTTCTGCAGCCTTTCCAATGACTGTAATGTCTGGTATCCTTCTGTACTTGCCTACTCTATTTTAGTTGTATTTTTCCCTCCCATTTAATCAAGTCTAGAATACCTTGTGGACACATTTTGCACTTGGAACATTCAGTAACCCCCCCAAAAATGTCCTGGCAAAAATCAGGCATCTCACATCATGATTTCTTACATGTATTTTCTACTTGAAAAGTACAACGTGATATTCCAAGAGGTTTTCTTTTTACCAGAAACATAATTTCATGATTTGGGTATCCTCTTTTTAGCAAAGGCCACTTGAAGTTTAAACTGCTTAAATGTCTGTTAAACTAGTTAAAAATCATGAACCTTGTCAACTCTGATCTTCTGAAAGCTCCCCTTGCACCTTTTATTCCCTGGAAACTGAAAAAAAAAATAAGGAAAATCTGTTCTGGTATTTATAACATTTCTCCAAGTCATTTAAAATTAAAGATTGGATCTGGGAAGACATTTAATCCCCTATTTTTTTTTATCTTGGGTGTATTAAGATTGAACTAACACTGATAAGAGTCTCTAGCTTACATTTCAGTTTCCAGGAACTGCACATGAGACAAACTGAAGGTTCACAATTTGTACAGAGTTACTTCTCAGCTATCACAGGGAATAGGAGCTGGAATTAGGTTGTGCTGCAGACTTCTTGGTCTAATGCAGCTCCACTTTATTTTTGTTGTACAAAGTGGAATCTAATGAGGGCCACAGTAGAGTCCAGGGTGCAATTCCACTCATCTTGAAGTAGATGTGTGAAATAGGTCAATCGAATCAAGCTCTAAAAATGCTGTTTTTTCTCAGCAGTTTAAAAAAGAGTGAGCCCTGGTTTACTGGGTAGGACTTAAGCATCTATGATGCCAACACTACTTGATATAAATCCTACTGCTGTCTTGGTGGAGTCTCAGGTGACTTGGACAATCATTTGAAATCCCTGGTGTCTAAAATGTTCTTGCTGCCTCTGCACTCAGGAGTTTCTCCAATATAAACTGTAGAAGTCAGTGGAGATCAAGCCAGATCTAAGACTTAAAACATACAGGTTTCACTCCTACATAATATCACCTGTTTCTTGTTTTTAACCCCACATTGCCAAAATAATAGATTTTAGACCCAGCTCCTCAAAAGTACTCTAGTGAATCAGTCAGAGAATTAGAGAATGGTTGTGGTTGGAAGGGATCTTAAAGATCATTTACTTCCAACCCCCATATGGACAGGGACACCTCCCACCAGCACAAGTTGCTCCAAGTCCCATCCAAGTGTCCCAGAACACTTCCAGGGATGGGGCACCCAGAGTTTCCCTGGAAGAGGAGAGACCCTTTAGGTGCCTGAATCTCAGTGGGTAAATGGGATTTATGTTACCTGACTTCATTAATTTGAAAATTAGCAGCCTAGTTTAGGCTATAATCATCAGACAGACTTAGGTATTTGCAGCTGGTGATTCATCCTGTCCTCAGAAAGGAGCTGCCAATACATGAGATGAATCATTCCCTGGAAGACCCTTTCTCTCTCTGATCACGGAATTAACACAAATAAGACTGCCAGCATTTTAGACAATTAAAAGTAGAGATAATTAATCAGGGCTTCTGGTTTTCTATCTGGCAAAATGGGGATACCTGGAATGGGTGATATGAGGATTATGCTGTGGAATATTCTCAGGATTACCCTTTTGGAAGCCAGAGCATAACTTTGCTCAGCCACAGGCAAGTAATATTGCTTCCACATTTCAACACTTGACAATTTCAGATTTATTTTGTCATCCGCCACAGAGGAAACAGAGAAGAACCAGGGAAAGAAAATAACACCTCCCAAACAAAACTCATGCATTGCTTTATTGCTTATATATATACAACTGCCTAGAGATTCCTTTCAGTTACAGCACAGTGCTCTTTTTTTATTGGTTCAGGCATCTTTACGAGCTGATAATTTTTCTGTCTTGCACCCACACTTACTTGCCAGCAGACACTGCATGACCACAGCTTGAGTCTCACTGTGATGCACTCGTGACAAAGCTGTCATTAACTGTAACGTCTGAAAGTGCTTTTTAGATTTATTTATTTTTATTATTTCCCTGCATCATCAACGAGAAAACTCAGGTTTAAGCAACATCCTGAATGCCAGCCAGTCAGACCTACTCCTGATGATGTTTATTTTATGTGATGCTGGCAGATGTTCTTCTGCTATGGGATGAATCTGATCTCTGAAGTCCACTGTGAAAACCCATTGATTACTGAAGAGCAAGACTTCAGCTGTTGTATTATTTCTTCTAAATTGTAAGAAACTGGTAGACTTCAAGCAGGGACTCAAGGGACTAAGGCTGAATTTTTAAGTGTGCTTTTAGACTCTGAAACCATTAATGATAAATCTGAAAATGCTTTTTAGATTTATTTATTTTTATTATTTCCCTGCATCATCAACGAGAAAACTCGGGTTTAAGCAACATCCTGAATGCCAGCCAGTCAGACCTACTCCTGATGATGTTTATTTTATGTGATGCTGGCAGATGTTCTTCTGCTATGGGATGAATCTGATCTCTGAAGTCCACTATGAAAACCCATTGATTACTGAAGAGCAAGACTTCAGCTGTTGTATTATTTCTTCTAAGTTGCAAGAAATTGGTAGAGTTCAAACAGGGACTCCAGGGACTAAGGCTGAATTTTTAAGTGTGCTTTTAGACTCTGAAACCATTAATGATAAATCTGAAAATGCTTTTTAGATTTATTTATTTTTATTATTTCCCTGCATCATCAACGAGAAAACTCGGGTTTAGGCAACATCCTGAATGCCAGCCAGTCAGACCTACTCCTGATGATGTTTATTTTATGTGATGCTGGCAGATGTTCTTCTGCTATGGGATGAATCTGATCTCTGAAGTCCACTGTGAAAACCCATTGATTACTGAAGAGCAAGACTTCAGCTGTTGTATTATTTCTTCTAAGTTGCAAGAAATTGGTAGACTTCAAGCAGGGACTCCAGGGACTAAGGCTGAATTTTTAAGTGTGCTTTTAGACTCTGAAACAATTAATGATAAATTTCAAGTGCTAATAGTAATTCAGACTTGTTTATAGTGACTCTTGTTTGGACAATAGAAGGACCTCCAGTTGATTTGACTTTCAGATTGTGCCTGCTTGAATTTCAGGCACATTTTCTCACGAGATAAGGGGAGGAAATCATCCAGTTTGAAATATCAAGTATGATGGTGACTTCAAGGAGAAGAGGAAAACAATCCAGACCTTCATTTACAGAGCTCCATGGGCTGCTGTGGCTCTTCCTCATGCATATGTATTTGTGGGAAAACCACCCAGAATATTATGGAAGATATTCTGTGTATTGTTCTCTGGATGTTTCTTTATTTAGAGACTTTATTTTTTTTTTTCAGGATGTTCCAGAGATTGGGATGGTCTAACCTGCTGGCCTGGAGCTGCTTTTGGGGAAGTAGTTAAAGTTCCTTGTCCAAGATTTTTTGAAGAAATCACCAACATCCACGGCAAGAGTTTTTTCTTATCCCCTTTATCCTTAGATGTTTTAAAAATAAATTCTTACAGGTAAAAATTTAGCTATTTGCATGTGTTCCTGATCCACAATGCTAAGTTACAGCAGTTGATATACAGTAGTTATGAAGATACACGTCTTGGATTATGGGCAACCTTTGCCACTCATTTGTTTTATGCTGTACTCAATAGTTTAAGTCTCTTTGATAGTCTAAAAAAAAAGTGATCATGGTATATTGCTGAGGTTATAAAGCAGTGTAAGTATGTCGTAGAATCTATGATTCATACAGTCATAAAATAATTAATGTTAGGAAGAACCTCTTGAGGTCATCTATTCCAATCCTCCAGTCAGAGTAGGACAAAGTGAAAAAATTGCATCTAATTTCAAAACCAGATCAGATTTTTGTCCAAAAGCACAGATCATGCTGTAATTGCAGGACATACTCTATAAGATTATTTCCTTTGTAGTTAGGAGTGAATTTGCAGAAGGAATTTCCTATAAGAAGTGAAGAATTTTTATTGCATTCGAAATGAATGGGAACACCTCCCAGCTTTTCTAATTATATATCTAATACTGCAACTCTGTAGCTCATCATGCTGAACATGACCAGACCTGTCAAGTGCCTAACTGAAGAATTAAAATAAGAATAAAAACGTGTTTCTTCTTGTCAAAACTTAAAGGACAGCCCCCCACCTCCCCCCCATAATTAATTCTCTGATATATTTTACCACCAAAGGTTTCCTTCAGAGAAATTGTACTCAGGAGGCATTTTGGTCAGAACCATTCCCACCATACACCATTGCCTGTGGATTTGATGAAGGTTCCAGCAAAGGGCCTGAGGATCAGGTAGGTTTTTTATTCCCTGCTTTTGGGCTCTCCAGAGCATCCCCTTCTGAGTGTGCTGAGGAATTGGATGCTGCCAAATAGCTGAGCCTTGTCAGAACCCTGTAATTACCCATCCTCAGTGCTAAGCTTTAACCTTTTAGGTATTTTCAGAGCCTGTTTAACAAATTAGCCTTTAAATAAAAAAAGGAGTAGCAGGTAGCATTTCCCTCTCTGTTTGATCTTCTCCTCCTAGTGTTAATGAGTAGGTGGATAATTAGTTCACTTGTTCTGCCCAAGGAAGACTTAGGCTCTCTGACAGAGGTGATTAGAATCCTTCCCATGCATCTATCTAGTGAGGAATACCTACCAACCTGTCAGGGGGGAATTTTTCAGGGAAAATTCCTCTGGATCCCTGTAGCTGATTTTTCTTTTTCCAGATTTTCTTTGACTCAGAGAGAAAGATCCTGTAATTTTACAGCATGATGGTCAATGCTCACCTTTAGGAGGGAACTCCTGGGTGCCTCTTGCAATATTTCCACACAATATTATAGGCATCCAGTGGAGTAGGAACCTGTTTTTCCTGTCTGATGATTATTGCAGATACTCAAGTAGACTCCAGTGTAATTTTTTTAACCCACATCTTCAGATGATTTAAATTTCACCATCATACTTGGCCCCAGGATAAGAATGCATCACACACAAGAACCACTTGTTTTGGTTTTTGTATTTTCAGTGGGGATTCATGATATAATCTGCATATTATTCTGCACATAGTTGTTTTTTGAGCTACCTATCAAAAATAGAGAAAATGCAGTGGCATCCTTCATTGTGCAATTAAAGAACCTATTCTCTAATTTTCACCTGTGTTTTGAAAACATTGTATAGAAGATTAGAACTATTCCAGAAACAGCAGGATGTTCCCTGGGTTGTCAGGTTTACATGATTTATTTATGGATCTACTTAAAATTGCTAATCTGTTGTCTCAACCTAGAATTGTTGCCTTTTGGATAAACATAGCTTGTATCAAGTAGAGAACAAATTGTCCATTGCATTTTCAAGGAGAAAATTTGTCTGGATTCAGAGAATTTACTTTCTTGGGATTTATAGATAATTAGATGATCTTTTAGCAGATCAGAATAAAATCTGCATAGGTAAAGCAGTGTAAACATGCTCCATTTTTCTTAAGACATGGGATGCTTAAATGCAAAACAAATAATAAACTGTGAAGAATTTAAATGTTACAGTACACAGCAGATGAATTGTTTATCCAAACAATTAAAAATGGAGTTATTTTCTTGGCCTTAATGTTCTAATCTCTACAACACCATGTGGCTAACTCACAATGTTTCAGTTTCCTCACTTGCTAAATGCAAATTTTATTTATATTTTACTTACAGCTTTTTATCAAAACTGATAATTATTACATATGGCCCAAGTTTAAAGTGATGGGTTCACATATCACCCATCAGCAGGTTCCAGTGCCCTGGAGTCTTGCTGTATCTACAGGACAAAATGTACTTACTCAAAAAACTAAACGTGCTCAAAGGGGCTGTGGGCCCTTTGAGCTTGTGGGCTTTAAAACTTGTCTCATAGATAAGGTTTAGCAGCATTCAGAAGAAAAAAAAAAAGATGTGTTAGCAATGGAGGGAAAAATAGAGGGAGATCTCCAGCATGCAGATAAGCACAGTGGTGATGGGATGGACCAGGAAGGGAAAATGGATGTTAGTGCAAGAAGGACACAAGTGGGCATGCTGCATAACCACCAGCATTGGTCTGTGTTCTCTTTTTCTCTTAGAAATCATATTACTCTGCATTTTGGCATGTCTACACTGCTGGCTATGCAGCATCAGTGACTTCACTCATTACAGCTCTAATTATCTTTGCTGCCTTCAGGTAATACAAAATTATCTCTATTTCAGGATGTCTTAAGACAGCCTCGTTCTAATTCCCCTCAAACCCTTTATTTTTGTTTTGTGGGATTTTTTGGTGTTATTTTCAAATCCTTCTAGTCATAATACTGTTGATGGCAATGATCTTTCTCTATTCATATTGGGCTATTTCTCTGAAGATGTTAAAACAATAAAACTGCCAGAGCAGTCTGTCTTAATCTCTTTAATGACACCACACAGTGGAAATCCTCCAATCTGTTATCACTATTTGATATAAGATGCCTATTTCTCCAGTGCAGAGCGGCACATGTTCTGCAGCAACTGAGTTTCAAGACCCTGAACCAGAAGTAACTCTAAACTGACCATTCCTTCTATGAAAGACCATGCTTCCATAACTGGGAGCTATGGAAATAGATATAAAAAAAATTAAATGTCCTGTTTGGTGATGTCAGATGGAAATGGATCCTGGTTTTGATTGGTTCCAACTCACTTGGACAAAAGATTTAAATTTACTCTGCAGAGAGGAGTGCAGAGCATGGAGGTGGCTTCCTAACTGGAGGGGGCTGAGGGTGTTAAAATTCATGGAACTTACAGCTGAACCCAGGATCAGGAGGTTGATATGTCCAAAAGTTGAAGGAAATTTCTTCAGCTTAAGGTAAAACTATGAACAAGACAATCTAGAGAAAGAGAATCATAGAATCATTTTGGTTGGAAAAGACCTTTACCCAGCCACTCAACCATGTCCATCAGCACCACATCTACACAGCTTTTAGATCCCTGCTGAGATGGTGGCTCCATCACTGCCCTGGGCAGCCTGGGCCAGTTCTTAACAATCCTTTCAGTGAAGAAATTTCTCCTAATATCCAATCTAAATCTCCCCTGGTGCAACTTGAGGCAGTTTCCTTTTGCTCTATTGCAAAGGAGAGTAAGAGCCACCTTGCTCCAACCCCCTTTCAGGTAGTTGTAGGGAGTGATAAGGTCTCCTCTCTTTTTCTCCAGGCTAAACAACTCCAATTTCCTCAGCATCTCCTCATAAGTCTAATGCAGTCCAGAATAATGCAGCCAACCCACACCATGAGACTGACCCCATTTAATATTGTCTTCTAAGACAGCCAGAAAGGGGCTGAAAAGTCTGTTGCAAGATTCTTCAACCAAAAATGTTCTTTAGAATAATTAAAAAGTTTTATTGCTACATAACCCACAGAGCCCCCAGAGTTACACTCTGCTTCTGGCATCTCCTTTCAATGTGTGTGGATTCAAGGACAATTATCCCAGCATTTTTCCTGGCTTAAACAGATAACAACTGCTCTGCTCCCTTATGCCTGGCTCCCTCCCAGCTGATTTATTTGCTTTGGAAGGTGTCTGTACTCATGTTGTATTCCTCTTCAGATTTTCATGAGACCATGGGGAATTTCTCCCAAGGACCAACCTTTCTTTTCTCTTTCCATGTCAGAAAATTCCACTGTACACGGAATTACATACACATGCACCTGTTTGTCTCCTTCATCCTGAGAGCAATTGCTGTGTTCACCAAGGATGCTGTTTTGTTTGCAGATGAAACCATGGACCACTGCCTGATGTCAACGGTACCAAACTTCCCCTTCTCTCCTACCTTTAACACTTCATTCATTACCTGGAGGAGAACATGGAGATTTCTTAATCCCATTTCTCTTTGGTTCCCTAGAACTGAAATTTTAAGCAAACAATACCAGGGAAATCCCAAGACCAAGTGTTATAGCTGTGTTCAGCTTTGATGTGGAAGGTACAGAGCTATTCTGTATGGACAAAGGTGTTGCAATTTCTATCAGGAAAAAAATTAATCTATAAAAGAGAGGCAGTGTTGCTCTTTAAAAACAAAACAAACCAACCAAACAAAAAAACACAAAAAAAACCAGCCCAATCAAACAAACAAAAAACCCCAAACCAAACCCAAACAAAAAAACCCAAACAAAAAACCAAAAAAAAACCAAAACAAAACCCAAAAAACACAACAACCCTGAAATCATCTGAACTGGTGGAATACCAAAGCTATTCAGATATCATAACAATTTCTTCATTTTTGTATGGTAACATTGAATTTTTTCTGTGCTTATAGAGAAAACCAATAGGATGGAGAGTAACCCTAACACTTTTGTCTTTCTCTGCATTTCCAGGTTGCTTGTAAGGCTGCTGTGGCATTTTTCCAATTCAGTATTTTAGCCAATTTCTTCTGGCTCCTTATAGAAGGGATATACCTACAAACACTGCTTTTGCTGACCTTTGTTTCAGACAAGCAGTATGTCTGGTGGTTCATATATACTGGCTGGGGTTAGTACTTTTCCTCTTTCAGTTTTGGGGTTTTTTTGGTGGTTTTTTTTGGTTTTTTTGTTTTTTTGTTTTTTTGTTTTTTTTACTTTCAACGCTAGATAAAATATTTTTCCTGAGATAAAATATCCCTATCAAACCTACCACCTTTCTGACAAAAGCTACCCATCATCCAGTACTACTACATCAAACCCATACAGTTATACTGTCTTTTTATCTTGTTAGATACTTACACCTTTCAGAACTTTGGAGATGATAAAATGGATTACTCAAAGCCCTATGATAAGTCTACCTGAAAGACTGCAGCATTCATCCTTGTGATTGTAATTAATTTCCTGTGACTGGAGTAATTAATGAAATTAACTTTAGGTTGACAGTTTGCTTTTAGTAAGCAGTATTGGATAGATTATTCATAAATCATGTAAGTTCAGGCCCCAAATCAATAAATTTATTTTTTTTTTTTTCTTTCTGAGACATTCTTGCTCTAGGGAACCTCTGAGTATATAAAATTAGCTCTGATAGTCAGAATATGTGCATGTAATATAAAAAGATTCTTGCACTGCAGGGCATTGTTTATCATGGCTTTCAGGTATTCTTGTACCTCACCTTGATTACTCTAAAAGAGAGGCAGGTAAATTGAGTGATTAAACTGACACTTCTGGCATGCTGAAATCCAAATTATCCCGAGGCAAACAGTAATTTATGCTCCATCTTCATATTCTCAGACCTTAAAAAATGTATTTAAATTCAAAAAGTCTGAATTTTATAAGTTATTCTGAGTTATTCCAATTATGACTGCATGAAAGTAGATACTTAGAGCTTGATTAATCACAGATAACTTGAAATAACAAAGAAAACACCTCAATTAATAGGGTATTATTCCTCATCTCTATCTGTAATCAGTGGAAAGTGAGAGACATATTAGGGTCAACTCAGGGCTTGGATGATAGGGGTGTAAATATTTCTATCCATTAAATACATGACAACTTGAACTGAATATGGACCCAGCAAAAAGGTCTTGAACAAAGGTCTAAAAGTAAGAAGAACAACTTCTGGGTCTTTTGTACAGATCTCAAATGGTACTTAGAAAGGTATAACCTGTATTTCTATAGACTTATCAGTGAAAATCTTACCTGCTTCAGATTAGAGTCCCTTTTATGGAACCTTTGAAAGTTGCTTAGACTTTGGAACTTCCATATTTTACTGTAATTTTGTTTAATTTACTGTAATTGTTTAATTTACTTGTAATTTACTGTAATTTTGCTTAAATTGTAATCAAAATTAAAATTTTAATTTTATTTTAATATAAAAAATTAAAAAATTTAAATTGTAATTTTACTTAAAAATAAATTTTAAAAATATAAAACAACACAAAACCAAAAAAAAAAAAAAAAAGGAAATAACTACTCAACCATAAATGCAGAAGGAAAAGCAATGAGAAAGTGAGTGCTGAAATCTCCAGTTCCTGTGTTTAGCTAAATGTTCATGGGACACTCATCAGCTGATGGCTCCTCAAGGCATAAGTGTGGACTCTCCCAGCTAGTGTTGGAAGAGTTATATCCTGGCTGCAATTCACAAAATAAAAGAGCTCTAGAAAGACAAGTGCTTCTTCCAGTTTTACAAGTGCTTGTAATTCAAACCTCCAAGTAATCCTTGGCTGTTACTTCTAAAAACAGTTTCACAGCATCCCTTTTTCTCCTTCCTTTTGATTTCATTCTCCTGACCTTTTTTTTTTTTTTTTTTTTGGTCATTTTTTTCTTCCTTTCCCTGACCTGCAAGTTAAGTTCTTTCATAAAGTTATATTAAATTGTCTGGTTCATTGTCTGAACTCTAATGTGCACCCAATCTGCTGCACTGTGAAATTTATTGTAATAAAGCTCCCATGGGATATGGCATTCAAAACAATCCAATTTTTTTCCATGGTGCTTTTTCCAGGAGCTCCCAGTGCTGTGATAGTTGCTTGGGTCTTCACAAGAATCCATCGACAAAATACTGGGTATGTCAGAGCTTGGGTAAGAGAATCAGGGCTGTCTTATTGTACATTGGATTTTGATGTGCTGACAGGGAAAAAAATAGAGATGAAAACAGCATCAGAAAAAAAGTTTGTTCAAAAGTTGCTCCTCTAAACTTTAAACTTCATAACAAGTCAGGATATAATTTTTAGTACTCTAATTTTGATGGACTAATGGTATCATAGTAAGTACTGAAATTTCATTTGGTTTCCTTATGTTAATACTTGAAATAATTATTTTAAGATCACTACTTCTGCTTAACATCAGCTATAACCTACTAACTCTAATCTTTTCAAATAAGTACTTCCCAAACAAATTCTCACAGCCTGAGAAGTAGTTTCTTCTTCCATTTCCATTCAGTTCTTTGGTTCTTTTATTTTATTTTTTATTTTTATGTTTTAATATGGATGCCATGTCTAAGGTAGGTGATTATTTACTAAAAGCTGCCCTGGAGGCCTTAGGGTGATTTCACAGGGATGAAAGATATTGTTTTACATTTATCTGCTCAGGACTCAGGTCAATGATGTAAAAGCAGAAGATTCTATTATTCACTACATTTGGCACATCCTATTTTTCTTTCTTCTTCTTCCAGGAAGAGGGAACATGATATAGCCTAGAATGATAAAACCATGGCACTTGACTAGAATGAGCTAAAACTGAATTGTTTTTGATGTTAAATATGTGCACAGCCTCAAAACAAGGACCAAACCCCCAGTCTGTTGTCTCCCCCCAGGATACCTTTATTTGGGGTGTGGATTTTTCTTCCCTGCTTTTCTTGTGACCCCAAAGTCATTGTATTTGGGGATGCATTGTAGTTCAGCCTCTGATCTGCACACAGTAAACCAGTCATTTTTATAAAAGAAGAGCAGGAAAGAAACCTGCTAATACAAATGTACATTTCTTGACCTTGCCTTGATTCTCCAACCCTTTCCTCCTGCTGAGTAAACTTCCTTTAGGTTGTGCTGCACAGAAACTTTTAGGGTATCAGTGCTGGTAGAGGCCTTTAAATAGGGATTTAAAACTGAGTGTCCACCACTTTCCTGTTCTGTGACAGAGACATTTTCTCATGGTGTGGAAAGCTCACATAGGATAAATAACAACTGTTTCTGTTTGACCATTGCAGATGTTGGGATGATGATGAAAACGGAATCGTGTTATGGATCATTAAAGGCCCCATTATGCTAAGCATATTAGTAAGTTTCTTTTATTTTGTCTTCAGCATCTTTTGGAGTATGAAATCACATGCTTTGCACTGGATTGCAAATAAAATAATAAGGAATCATAGAATGGTTTTGTTTGGAAGGGACCTTAAAGCTCATCTTGTTCCAACCCCACTGCATGTGCAGGGACACCTCCCACCAGCCCAGGTTGCTCCAAGCTCCATCCAACCTGGCCTGGAAAATTTCCAGGGATGGAGCAGCCACAGATTCCTTGGGCAACCTGTTCCAGGCTCTCACCACCCTCACAACAAAAATTTCTTCCTAAAGTCCAACCTCAATCTCCCCTCTCCAAGTTTTAACCCATTCCCCTTGTCTTCTCCCTACCCCCCCTGTCCAAAGCCCTCCCCCAGCTTTCTTGGAGCCCCTTCAGATATTGGAAGGTTGCTCTGAGCTCACCTGGGAGCCTCCTCTTCTCCAGGCTGAACAACCCCAATCCCTCAGCCTGGCTTCCCAGGGAGCTGCTCAGCCCTCTGAGCATTTCAGTGGCTCTGCTCTGGACATGCTCTATGTCCTTCTGATGTTGGGGACTCCAGAATTGGACATGGTAGCTCAAAATAATTGTATGATGTGAGGTTTTGCTGTAGCTTTTGTGGTTTAGTTGGTTTTTTGTTTTTTATTTAATTTTCCTACCAAAATGCCCTGAATCACATCATAAAGGGTAAATCCTATATTTTCTGGAGTTATGCTAGGATGTAATCAAATCAGCTTGATACCTCCATTCCATATACCACAGTTGTGTCTGCATCTCTGTAAAGCAGTTCTGAAGAAAGATTATCCTTACTGACAAGATTCTTAGAATATGAAGCTGGTTTAGTACAAAAAATACATATAGACAACTTTATGTAGTATATTTTTGAAATTAGTTCTCAGGATGTAAATTTACACGTGTTTATTCCACCTAAATTCAGTTAGGGAACAGTATTCCTGTATCTGTTACCATCCCTGTCATAAGCAATGAAAGGAACAGGGGAGAATGTTTACATCATGTAAAATCTTCAAAGTGCTGGCAAATGCAAGGAGTTAATGTGAGACATAAAATTATCTTGAAATATGGAGATCGATATGAATTCAGCATAGTTTTCAGCATATCTTCATGTATAATTATATATTGTTGGGAAAAATGAAAACTGTTTCTAAAGCTCCTGATTTGGTCTGAGAGCAGATCCACACTGGTTTTTAGGAGTGCAATTCCTGTGACTGGGGATTTTTGGTTAATTTGGATCATCTGAAGATATGTCCTGATTTGTTTAGTAAGTTTACAGATTTTGTCTTGTCTTTTCAGATTAACTTTATTATATTCATTAATGTGATCAGAATTCTAGTACATAAATTGAAATCTCAAGAGGGAGGAGGGAGCCATTCAAGCCACTTTTTGTAAGTATTTCTGGGTCATTGGGCATTGACACATTCTTGCTGCTACAAGAGATGCTTTATGGGGAGCAGCACAAAATGCTCTGCTCCTTACTAAGAGAAAGACAAATCCCTAGACTAACAGTGCAAACTTTCCTTTGCATCCCATATATCACAAATCACAACTTTTCCCTTAGGGGGACAATTGTAGGGTGGATGGCGATGGGCACAATGAAAAAAGTAAAATATGAAATATTACAGCTTCAACAGCACTCAGCTTGGGATTGTAAAGATTAAATGCCAATGCATCCATGTTGCTTCCAGTCCTTTCCACATAAACAGCCACAGAAAGCTGCAGATAATGTCCTTTAAATTCTTAGCAGTAATAGGATGATGATGAGAATTCTGGTAACTGAACCTGGTCCTTCCTGCTTACAATCCTCTTCACAATCAATGGGAATCTCATCAGTGCCATCAAAAGACTCCAGTGAGCTATTTCACTCATCCTAAAATACCTGGGTATGGCTTTTAGTTATGGCACAGGACTTAGCTTAAAGCCTCTGGACCTATCTGACCCTTCTGGACTCAGCTGAAGGCCAACTGGAACAACCTAGGGCATCATCAGTGTCTTTTACTCCACTTAAAGCAAGAAAATTGGGCAGTGCTGATTAGATCTCCAGTGACACTTTTGGAAGGTGAGACTCATGGGGGATACATCCGTGTGATTGAGATCAGTCCCAGGAGAGTAGATCAGAGTACTTAGTTCAGTGCTCCTATTTCTGCCTTTATAGGAGGTAGAAGAACCCTTAAAGACCAGTCCAGAAAACATAAATGTTGATTTGTTCACCTGTGCAAAGCAGGTTTTAGTGGAATGTAATCTTTCCATCCCTCTGTTGGGTGTAGTTATCACCATTATGGAGCTCTTTTCTGTGTTAAAAGTTGTTTCAACATGCAGCTGTTATCCCTAATTCTGTATCTCTAACAGTGCATTCTTCTTCAATCCTTGGTTTGCCAGGAGACTTGCTAAATCTACATTACTTCTGATCCCCCTCTTTGGAGTGCACTACATTGTATTTGCATTTTTCCCAGAAAGCACTGGTCTGGAAGCTCGTCTTTATATTGAGTTGGGCTTGGGTTCTTTTCAGGTAAGTTGGCCAAAATTTATAAGTCCTCAAAGAACTGGGCTGAAACACCAAACTCTGAGGAGTTTTACATTTTAGGTTGGTTATTAGAGCAGGTGTTAATAATGCCTCTCAATTCAACACACACATTCCAGCTGACTCCTTTGTGAGCTCTTCCTGCTGTTTGTTCCCTTATCTTGTTTGAAATCTCACAACAGTTTTGAGTTCTGACTCCAACTTCATATTAATAATCACAAAAAAAACCCCCAAAAATCTACTTTTATGGCCTAACAGTGATTGAGTGCCACCAAGATCAGTCCGTGGATTAAGGTGAACTGATTGAAACAAATTCCACATATAATAAAGGTGCTGATAAGAGGATCAAGAAAAAATAAGGAAACAGCAACTTGTAGCAACTTGTTCTGCCCTTTAGCAGTAATGAACCCATCAGGTTAATGATTCTTTGTTTCTTTTATTTTGCTATACCACATATCTTGGATTTGAGAGGACCAAGGTCTGGGTATGGTACACATGGTAATAAATACCTGAGACCTGAGATCTTTTCTCTTCCTCTTTCTTTTGCATCCAACAACAGCTTATTCATGTTGTTACATGTTGAAAACACATATAAATATACTACTAAACATATATACTAGAATAAGACAGAGGTCCCTATTACCTTATGTGAGGAAAAACTTGTTTGTAGGTTACAGTGGACAGTAAGTTAGCCCTTAGTGTCTCTATACAAAGGCAATAATATACTTACAGTGTTACCAATTCACTGAAAAATTTAATCCTATTGTGAAAAATTCTAACAGAACAATAAAAAATAGACATTTCTGTCAATTAACTCAAATTTTTAATGCAATTTATGTCTTTTTCTGATTCTATGCTTCCAATTCTGATGGTTAACTTTTTTCTCCGTACCCTTCCCCCTCGTAGGGTTTTGTTGTTGCTCTTCTATATTGCTTCTCAAATGCAGAGGTGAGTACCAAGTACATTAAATTATCAACTTTTCAACTTATGAGCTTCTCTTGCTTTTTTTTTTTTTTTTTTTTTTTTTTTTCCCCTCTTGTATTTCCAGAACAGATCTGTGCTTTGATCTGCTCCTGAAAGCATGAAATACCCATATTGTTTTTTTTTCCCCTTAGTACCTTTGCTGACTATTTGTGTTGATAGAGTTCTGCCAGAAGAGCACAAAATGAGCTTTGAATCAATGACCCATTACAAATGGGTGGTGACTTCCTTTCCAGGGGAGGTTTTTTTCTGCTTTCTATCTAACAGTTACCAGGCTGATTTTTCAATGGGAACCTTGGAACACTCTTGACTTTCTTTAGTTTTTATTTACTCCCAGTGAGTTCCTTCCCTTTCTCCTTCCCTTTCCTGCTCCCTTTTCCCTTCTCTTTCCCTTTTCCAGGGAAGCTTTTGTATTTTCAGTAGTTTTGTTCAAACACTTTCCTGTTTTTGTATCACTGTTGGAATTTACATAAATTTCGTTTCGTGCGTTTTAGAGACCCCATAATTAAAAAACCTAAATTTGCTTGCACTTTCCCCAAATGAGCAGAATAAAACAAATGCCATAAGAAAATGTAAAAACACATCTCATCCTCAGAAACCTCTGTGGGTTAGAGGAGAAGGACCCACCCCCAGTGTTCCACTCTCAGCACTGACTTGGACTGGGTACTCATTGCAGTGGCTGGATGTAGGTGAAATTAATTCAAGGATGAACAATGCCAAAAATAAATCAGTTACTTAGGAAAAAAAAATTATAATGGTCATCCTAGTGCTGTTCTGAGACACTAACTGTAAATACAGAATGCTCTGCTTCCCACCTGCCTTCTGTCTGCATAGACTCCTTGCCAACAGGCTTTAAATAGCTTGCAGATTGTGTCTCCTGACACACAAAACTTCTGGGTGTTAAAATAGGGGCAGTCAAAGAGTGATCTCTGCCCCAAGATAAGGTGGGATGGGTTGGCTTGTGTCCACACAGCATAAGGATAACAGCTTCTGGAGCACATTAAAACTTGGCAGTGAATCCTTCCTGCACCTGTCATGGTTGCCTACAAACATAAAAAATAATTAATATTTTCTGTGTGTGTGTGGTTATTCAGCTTTAAGTATCTGCATCAATGTGAGAGACTGTGCTGCTGTATCCCATCTGTATGGGATGAAGCTGAGGGTTGGTGTTGTGTGTCCTGTTTTCTGGAATGAGGCACAAAGGAGTGCTGGAGGGCCTTGAGCTTGCTGGGACAGTACTGGGTTGAGAAAAGAAACCTCCTTTCACTTGCTTGAGGCTTGAAAGCTCCAGAGAGATGTTCTGTCCCTGTTTGAAGTTTCATGTCTGTGTGGTTAACAGAGAGAATAAAGGTAGAAGAAGGGGACACCTCAATGTTAAATATTCTAAGTGACTTTCAGGGAGTCCTGATGGCCAAGATTTATTTCTTCATGTCCCACCCTCCTATTTATATATTGCTATAGAGCCTGAACCTAGTAGAGAATTAGATAGGAAAATTACTAGGTCAGTTCCTGAGTCTGAAGTATTTAAACACATTTATTTATTTGTCCACATGTACATCCCCTTTAAGAAAAAGTAGTTTCACCTAATAGTTAATTTCTGCATTTAATTTGGAGCTAATGGTGCCACAGCTATAACACTGCCATGGATGCCCAGTACAAATGACAGCCACAGAGGATGGCAGCTATGGAGATGGAAGCTTTTGCCATTTCTTCTTAGTTTAAGGTGGCATTTATAAATTACTTTGTAGACACACAGGAGAGCCTTCTCTCCCTTGTAGGAGAGCCATATGGAGATGAAGCTGAACATGAACAGAAGTAACAGGACACAGGAGCAGACTGTTCATGTGAACAGTAGCAAGGGCTGGGGGTTTCCTGCACCTCCTTGCTGTCCCTTTAATACAACTTTGAGTGTGAGCTGCTTTCTGTAGGGCAACAGAACCTATTTTCCCTCTGTCTCCTCCCCCTGGCCCCAGTAGTGTCAGTAACTGGCCCTGTCCCTCCAGGCTGGTTCAATCTACCTGTTAGTTTTGTGTCTGACAATAAAAAAAATATTTTTGCCTGTAACTTTGAGGATCCCCAAGACCTCCCTCAAATGCAATACATATTCCAGTTGCTTCAGTATCTTTCAGAGTCAGTAATGGATCTTGAAGAGGGATTTCAGTCTGCATAAATGGAAAGCCTGGAGAAGGACCACGATTGCACATGGCAAAGGTGCAGAAGAATCTGTATCAGGAAAAATAGAAACAATATAAAAAGGTGGAAATGTTTAGGAAGCAGAACTACAGGAATAAGCAAAGAAACTGTTGTCAAAAACTTCACCATCATCTTCTGAATTTGGGAAACTAAAGGTGTTTGCTTCTAAAAGTGAATAGGGCCATAGTATCAGTTCTAAAAATGTGTTAAGGCTTAATCCTGATTGATCTGAGTGCCTTTGTGCATATTTTACCTTCAATACCCACTAAGCCTTCATTTTCTGCTTCTTTGTTTTTAAATTCCTTTTCTCTAGGTTCAAAGTGAACTGAAGAAACAACTGTGCAAATGGCAGTACCAGGAATACCTGAGCTTCACACACAAACATGGGACTCTGTCCAGAGAAAACAGTCCAGTCAACTATGTCACTCAGCTATCACTGTTTGAAAAAATTAGTCCAAAAAGAAAAACTTCTGTGCACCAGAATGGTGTGACTTCTGTCTGAACTTTTCCTGCAGGATGACATGGTAACACAGTACCTAAGAAACGGCCAGTTTGGATCCTTTATGGCTTTCCATAGTGTTGAGAGCCTTCTGGAAATTTCTTGGTCTGAAGATGAGCTGTTTTTCTCACCTGGTACAGATCAGTCCCACAACCCTTGTGTCTCATCTTAAACATATCAAATCCACTTGTTCTCTTGTGAAAAGCCAGACCTTGAGCTAGCATCCCAAAAAAAGGAACTACATTAATTCCTCCCAGGCCCAGCATGCTTATCCATCTGTTAGGGTTTCTCAAAAATGTCAGTTTTCAAGAGCATTATTCCTAATCTTCAGTGGAAACAGAACAGTTATGTGGTAGCAAAGATCTGCCAGCATGATTAGTGATGTTTTTCTTGTTGTTTTGAGACAACTTGAGCCACCCTAATGGGAATTACACCCAGAAACCTGTTGAGCACCTACCTATGGGGCAGCAACCTCCTCTAAAAGGAATCTCAAGGTGTCTCAAGAGCCAGCACAAAAAAAGGAGAACAAGTTACATTGTCTGCTTGGGCTTTTTAATTCCATCTCTGTTGAACAGTGATTAAATTAGTCCATGGAACCCCAAACTGTTTCATGTCTGTGGGAAAAGAGGGGGAATCTGAATGTTAGGCAGATTATGTGTGTGAAGAATCATAGATAAAACCTAATAGATTGTACCTTGAGCTCAGAATAACTTACAGACTTAGTCTTAGTGCCCAGATGCTGGCTGGTGTAGCTGAACCACCATAACCTTGAAGGCTGGTTGATGAAACACACCATTAAATTATGGTTTTGTCCTTTTTTTTGGACCTTCCTTGAAGGATTAATCTGCTCAAGTTGCTGTGATTATCTCAGAGCTGCCCAACGTTTCTCAGCTCATGATCACTCAAAGATGTTCCTGCAGTCAGAATTATCAACACAGAAGATTCTCACTGCTTTGGGTGGCCTTCAAAACCAGGTTAGACCCAGCCTAAAAGGCACACATGACATGTTAGACATAGCTATAGTTCCTTTCAAGATAAGATCATTCCCAGGAGAACCTTCATTGGCTTTCTGTGAACAGCAGCATCAATTTAACTTCAGAAAGTGGTGCTCCAGGCCCTCATTTTGCTCTACTCTTGGTTAATATTTTAGGCTAGATGACATTTGTGAAAACCTTGTTGATTTTACATGTTTCATCTCTAGTCTCAGTATTAGAGCAGAGATACATCTAGATTTTTATAAATATTTAACCATTTGTCCCAACAACCCATTTCCCATTTACCCAAGGAGTCAGATGTCCTCAATGAGTGTTCTTTTGTCTATCTGACCACCTTTTCAGTTTTCTGTGTAAAAACAACCTTTGCTCCTGTGTTCTTTAAGTTTGTTGCCTATCACAGTGGTGTGAACACATTTGTATGAGGTGTCTCTAAAACACAAGTGACAATTGCAGATGTTGTGAGGTTCTAAATTTTAATTCCGTCAATTTGGATATTTCATTTCAGACTTTATAGAAAAAGGAAAAACAGTCTTATAACTGTGTTTACTACGAATGCAATTTTAAAGCCAATAAATATGTATCATTTTGAGTAGTTTGTCCAAGAAAAGCTTTAATTTTATGATCCTGCAGCATGAATTAATGCCTCACTCCCTTTCCCAGGCACTAAATTCCAAGCTCCCTTCTTGATGGCACCTCTGAGGGTGTGATGGATGGTGCATGTAGGAGTAAGGAAGACTTCAGGGATGTTATCTATTGCTTCTCAGCAGTTCTGCAAAGGCAGCAAAAGAGGATTTCACAGTGTCTAGAAGTGCTGTGTGGTCTGTGTGCAGGCACTGCCATCTCCTGGTGCCTGGTGAGTGCTGGGCATGATGCTGGAATCTGGGTCTGTGCAGTCCAGAAAATGAAGGAAACATTGGCCTCTGATCACAGCCTGAGCTCTGCCCTCTCCCAAGTGAGATTTCAGTGATCACCCAAGGGTATCTGCAACACATCATTAAATTATATCAGCTAGGAAAAACTGCTTTCTCTTCCTATATTGCCCTGGAGTTTTTCTCACTCTTCAAGTATTTTTAAAAATCTCTTTACAAAGTAGATAACAACCTGGTAAGAATAAAAATGTTTTTCAGCTGGTTTTCTTGGTGTTGTAGCAAAGGTAGGTTGTTAATGCAACTGAAATGTCTCATCAATAGTAGATTTTTAACTCTTAAAGTGCCAGTAAGCTTCAGAAAACTTGATTGTGTGGACTCCAGATTAGAAGAAATCCTCCCAGCAGGCAGCTTTACCTGCTTTGCCAATGCTGAGCTGCCTCATCAACCCAGAGAGGGACTTGTAGAGCACAGTAGAGGGATGGTAGAAGTTATAGGAAAAAAAAAACAACCCCAGAAACAAAACACCAAAACACCAGGCCTGAAAACTATGGAAGATTTCAGTGCATCTCAAACCAAGGGAACAAATAATCAGCTTTAGACTGCATTGCATGGCAGAGAATGATCTTCAACAAAAATTAAATGCTGTGATAAGAAATACCTTTTTGTAGGGTTTTTTTTTTTTTTTTTTTTGTAATGCAAATGTGGTGTTCAGCTCACAGGCTGTGATAGTTAAATTTAAGCATCCATATGTTACAACCTATATATTATTTGGATGCCTAAACCAGTGGAAGCATTAGCAGTATAGTCAGGGAAATCCATGAGCTTCTCAGCTCTCCCTAAAGTAAACACCTACATTTGGCCACCGTACAGCTGTCAAGATATTTGGATATTGATCTAGAGTTGGATAAACATATCCACCA
The DNA here is from genome assembly GCF_036169615.1 of Heliangelus exortis. Lineage (NCBI taxonomy): Eukaryota > Metazoa > Chordata > Aves > Apodiformes > Trochilidae > Heliangelus > Heliangelus exortis. The sequence goes on from NC_092423.1 coordinate 4,122,130, forward strand.
AATGCCATTTGAGATATCTTGGGGTATCCAAAATGTCTGCACTGTCCTGGAGCTATGATTCAGTGTTTTGGACATTTGGACTTTGCTGAAAGAGCAGCTGGAGGCCAGACAAGACATCACACAGCTTAAAAATCACATTAGCTGCTTGCATTATTTAAGAAGGCTCATAACTTGATTTCTTTGCATTCAGGCTACCTGTGTGCTTGCATCACATTCCCCATCCCTGGAAGTGTTCAGGGCCAGGTTGGATGGAACTTTGAGCATCTTGGTCTAGTGGGAGGTGTCCCTGCCCATGCAGGGGGCTGGAGCTAAATGATCTTTAAAGTCCCTTCCAACCCAAACTATTCTATGATTCTCTGATCACAAGCACTTTATGACTTGCTTTTCATCTACTAAACAGCTGTGCAAAAGTAACTCCTCTCCAGGAAACTCAATCTCAAGTCATGTTGAGTGGAGAAAATTGATTGTGATGACACCCAAGATTAATAACAGATTTTAAAGGAGCCAAGCCCAGCAATGGATGAGTGACTAAAGCATGAAATGCAGACACATCTCCAACTTGTTTGAAAATTTAGTGGTTACTGCTTGTACAAATGATGGCCAAGGCTACAGAAAGTGCCAGATTCAGTTTGATGGCTCTGTCCCACTGGGACAGAAATAGTCCTTTGGCAAAGTGAGGGATCTAACCTGCAAGTTTTGGTGATGTACAGTTAAAAAGTCCTTTCAAATAAATTAACCTAGAGATATGGAGAAATAATAATAATAATAATAATAATAATAATAATAATAATAATAAATGTATTAAAGGTTTGGGGTTTTTTAATGTGAGAGTAAGAAATTTTCAATTTCAGAAACTAGAGCTGGATTTGAGGCAGTGTTCTCCTTGGTGTGCTGACAGACCTAGTAAAGGGGATTTTCCAGCTGTCTTGTTCTTAAAGCAAAGGTGCTATGATGCACTATCATTTCTTTAAAATTGTGGATATTTACCATGAGACTTTTAGAGTGGGTTGAAATACTTTTGGAGGTGCTTTTTCTTTCTCTACCTTTTAACTATAAAATGAGCCTAAAAGAAAATATCCTTAAACCAGTTGTAACCTTTAGAAATAAGGCTTTTAAAAAAATATTCCTTGTACCACTCTTGCTAATTTTCTTGTTTAGTAAAACAATGAGTGATGAAACCCTTCTGCAAGTGGAAGAAAGAGGAGACTTGTCATGTGCCACATCATCCAGCACCCAAAAAAGGGGCTGAGACTTCTCAGGCCACATAGTAAATCCATATAAAAATATTTCCAGAGGGTATTTAGAATGGTTTGAAATATAGCAATAATGAAAATCCATATATCTGTCCTGTTGCCCTCAACTCACAGCCTGCCCATGGGCCCAAGACCTCATTTCAACCTAGAACTTGTCTCAGCAATGCTGCAGAATTCTGATCTCCAGCTTTGCATCAGCCTTGTCCCACCAAAGACTGAACTGATCTGGTACAGATCCAAAGGCTGAAATCCTATCCTGGCCTTGGATCTTCCTTAGGCCTACTTTGGACCTGTCTTGCCACTATGAATTTGTTTTTTTTATTTTTCTTGACTCATGTTTTTTGGGTTTTTTTCTGCTTCTTCACTGGGGCTCCAACTGGCTCAGCTGCCCATGCCATGCCCCTTGTCTCCCACCCCACATCCATCAGGATCAGATGGACCTGGCTGCATCCTGATGCATTTTGAACCACAGTTTCAATTTTTTTATATATATATACACACACAAAAATATATATTTCTATTAAATAACAAATATTCATAGCTCACTAACAGCCAAGGCTTCCTGCTTGGTTGGTCCAGCACAGATTTTGCCCAGCAGAATCCAGGAAGTCCTTCCCATAAGGAGGGTAGCTAACTCATTTAGCCCCCCAAAATCCATCCTGCTGCTTTAGGAAATAACAGGCTACCCTGTAGCTTTACAGAAAAAAAAAAAACTGTCTTTGGTGTAATATTTTATCAGAACAGACTTCTACAAAACGATAATACATTTATTGTGTCATCCACAGCAGTTTTACATGTTAAAAACAAGTTCTCAAAACACAAAAAAAGGTTAGAAAGCAGCAATTGATATCTGGTTCCACCTCATAACAAAGCTGAATAACCCCAAATCCCATCCTCTATTAGACCAATTTTGACCAAAAAAGGTCAGTACCAAACAGTTTGTACCTTGACACAGTCAACAGCCAAAATACAGCTTTCCATTCAGCAACTTGGTACTTCTCAGAGCTATAACATGTAACATTGCCACTAAATTGACAAGAAGAAGGGAAAGAGAATGAACACACCAAAGATTTCTTTTCATAGATTATACCAGTACACAAAGGCCTCTGGAGACTTCTCTGCAAGCACAAAGTCCATTGGGAAAGGCATATCATGAAGCCTAAGTCATTTCAGACACTGAAGAGTGTCATAGCACACAGTGTCATATCACACAGTAATTCTTTACACGGATTAATTCCCCAAAAGAAATCCAATGGGAAATTGCAATTTTAATGCTAAGAAGATGAAGGACTGTGAGGTTCAAAATATTGGTCAAGCTCTGCTGGTGTGTCTTCATACACAAAGTACAATGTGTATTTAGCTGAATTTAGCTCGTTAGTATAGAGATGCACAGAGTTTAACATCAGAACATCATTAACTCCTACTGCTTACTCCAGATCCTCCTAACGTTACTCTTGAATTCAATTCTGAACTGCTTGCATTTGCCTGACAGCTAAAAGCAGAGGGGAACATCCCAACTTCTTTTTCACTGCACTTTCCACACCGTGGTTTGTTTCTGGAGACAGAAATGCTGGTTACATGGACACAATCAGACAGAGAGAACAAGACTTCCTGAAAATTACTCTTGGTGAAAGCTACCAAACCTTTATCAGATATTCACCTCCTTCAAATCTGGTTGGGAATACCCAACAGAACCCACCCCCAAGCTTTTTAAGACCATTATTTCTCAGCATGTGTGAAGCAGAACAATAGTGATTGGGCAAAGCTGCCAGGGTAAAATTCATCTACATGAAGACTTCCACAGTGTCAACATCTGTGCTGATCTGGTCAGCTAAACCTCCTGGTGGAAAGAGACAGATACTTGAAAAATAGGAATCCTGTAGATGGCAAAAATATATTTGATGTTTATATTCTGAAATGGCTGGTTTCTCTCTTGTGACTACTGAGGGAAAGTAGACAAACTAGATCAAAAGAAAGGTATCTTCATTATTTATGCCTAAATTTAAGTGATTTGGGTATCTCCCAAGCTGCCTGAGTAGTGACACAGGGACTTTTCCAGGATTTTCCAGATGAGCCAGAATGCTTCCTGCTGAAGGTGACAGATGTTGAAAGGGACACACATTTAATGTAGCCCTCAATATTTAACTCTCTAAGAAAGAAAAATAATCACTTGAAGCCAGGTATTAGCTTGTGCCTTTGCATTATGTACATTTCTATGGCTGTAAACTCCAGAGTCCAACAGAAGACTCTGCCCTTCACAGAGACATCAAACTCTCTGAGTTTGGAGCTGAATCCCATCCAGGGAGTTTGTCTCAGTTTTCTTGATATCCACACAGAGCTCATAGTGTCCCATATATCCTGCTCTATCTGTTCTTCTGCCTTCTTACCCCTCTTTATGACTTTCCATGCTAAAACAGCTCTGGTAACTCTACAGAAATTGTTCTGCAATGTCATGCAGCAGATGACTTCAAGCATCCTATATTTCTCTGGAAGTCTTGCCCATAGGAGAAAATCACAGAATGAAAAAGAAAGTCTTTGTATCATGGAATCACCTGTTCAAAGCACAGAAAAAAGGCTTAATTTGGTGAAGACTTTAAGCACCTCCCATGAAAGTGGAAACCACTCTTCATTCAGAGTGCAGCATCTCTTCTACCTCTATCTTCTCAAACCCATCACTCACTGTGAAAAGGCTGGAAAGAGACCTGGCTACAGTGCTCTTTCATCCTGGCTCTTCTGTAATATTGGGATATGGATACTCCTTGTGATTAGAGCTGGCTAGCAGTGGTCACACTTTCCTCACCATCTCCTCTCTGTCATTATTTTTCAAAATGAATGTTGGATGGGGGACACTGAGGGTGATGCTGTGTACAGAAAGGTGGAAAACCAGACAGCTCTCTAGTTTGTCCTGGAAAACAGCTTGTAGTAACCCATCTTTGCAGCTGTACTTTTCAATCTGTTTTCACATAATTGCAGTTAAGACAGAAAGCTCTTTAGGAGCTTTACATTCATATACAAAGAATGAAGAAGCATCTTCCACAGATACTCCAGAAATTGTCTTCTGGCTCTAAAGGCTCCATAGACTTTAGGAAGGTTGAAACCTGTGCCACAAGCAATGCTTTCTGAGACACTGTTGGCAAAAAAACTCAGATAACAGAGCCAATGAAATGAATTGTTCTTGGGTTTTGGTTTTTTTTTTTGTTTGTTTGTTTGTTTCTTTTTTGTTTGGTTGGTTTGGTTTGGTTTTTGTTTTCTCACTATCTAGAAAAATCACTCTGGATATATTATTGTGGCTATACCCTCTGAAATTTTGTTATTTTGTTATTTAATTCCTGTCAGGGCTGGGCTGGAAAGATAAAGTGAAGTTAGGTGTCTCCATGTTTCATGGGCCAGATTTAGTAGGGATTTTGTGGCAGTGTCAGACATCAGCCCCAAAACCTCCCAAGCTGACACAATCCATATGGTGTTGTCCATTTGAATACTGATTCCCTGAAGTACATTTACTGAATGAGTATCCTAATGCTTTGACTGGAAACAGCAGCAATAAAGCTTCATTTGCAAGATTAGAACTGAAAGCAGAAAAGGAGAAGCTTGGGATAATTCCTGCCTTCAGTTCTGACCAAATGAAAGGTGCCCAAAACCCAAATCTCACTTGAGACACTTTCAAAAACTGGAAATCTTTAACAGAATCATGGAATGGTTTGGGTTGGAAGGCACCTTAAAAATCATTTAGTTCCAATCCCCCTGCATGGGCAGGGACACTTTCCATCAGGTTGCTCAAGGCCCATCCAACCTGACCTTCAACACTTCCAGGGATGGGGCACTCACAAATTTCTCTTATTTTTTCTTGTCACTTCCCTCCATACACACCTGACCCCTCCCCAGGGGTTCTTGGCATGCTGCTTCCAGTAAATTTTCCTGATTTTCTCAGTGGATTTGCATAAATCTGCATTTGCTTCTTTGCATTGTTTTTGCTGCCCAAATGGAGATTAGAGCTGAAATAAATGCAGCTTAGGGTGCATGGTTATTTTTAGTATTATCTTTCAGCTGCATGATCAAAGATAAACTGCTGACTTTCTCTGAAATAAAGCTGTTCAATTTTCAGGAAGGTAGAAAGGGACTGGAGGCAAGATTAGTATGACAAGGAGCACAAGCACACCAGGATTTATGTTAATCTGGAATTCAGAAGAATATTTCTAATTACCAGAAGAGTGAAGTTTCACAATAATATTCCAGTAGGAAGAGGTGAGAAAAATAAAAGCCTACTGAATTTTAAAAGGGCACTTGATCAATTTCAGAGTGGGAATAATATGCTGTCAAAATAATGGCAATTATAGACTTTTAGATTAAGTGTTCTAAATGGCACTGTGCTGCTCTGGAACACCTGAGGATCAGAGACAAACAGCTCTAACACTGCTAAATACATATTCATCTAGATCATTTTGTCTTTGCATATTTTTGTTGCTGATTTGTCCACGGTATTTATGTTTAAAAAAAAAATCCTGAACCTTTTTGCTAACCAGAGGTCCTACATAATCCTTCATATGTAAGTACAGAAGCTATCATAGTATGCAGAAGTAGAATTACACCCATCATTGTTATGAAAACATTTTGAAAAGCAGCAATTTTGCAAAGTGACATGGACAAGGCAAATTAATCCTTTCATCACTGCTGAGAAGAGAATCAGATTCTCCCAGATAAAAGTTTTGAGCAGGAGTCTAACAAATATTAGCTTCAGGTCTAGTCCCCACAATTTAACAAAGAAACAGCCAGACTGGAGAGGGTCAAAAGGAGGGCCATGATGATGATAAAAGGGATGAAACCTGCTTGATAAGGAAAGACTGAGGGAGTTTGGGCTTCCTTTGATAAGAGGGAGTTAGATCTTCTCTTCCTGGAGAAGGGGAGGATTGGGTGGGATCACATCACAGTATTACAATACTAGGAGTGGCTACAAAAAAGGATGGAAGCTTTCTCATCAGAAGGAACCCACATGAAGAAAACAAGTGGAACACGTACAAGTTGCACCAGGAGAGGTTTCATCTCGATATAAGACAAGAATTTTTTACAGTGAGGACAATAACTCAGAAATGTAGTAGAGTCCCTATCAATGGAGGTTTGTAAGATATGGCAAGCCAAGGTGCAGGTAATCTCCTCTAGACTCCCTTTCTCATCACATATTGGACCAGATGATTGTTGGAGGTGTCTTCCAACCTGGACTATTGATTCCATGATTCTATAGATTGCTCTGCAGCTCTGCATTCCCTTCTGGAAAGCATCTCCCACTTGCTATTGACACTTAAGAGTCCAGGGAGAGTCATCTTTACAAATTTAATCTCAAATTATCATCACAGGCAGTTCCTGCTCAATTTTGGTCTTTAATTTTGTAGTTGCAAGACACAGCTCTTTAAGTGCCGTGCTGGACAGTAGGTGAGAAAGGGGGAGCAAGACACCAAATACAGGGTCTGAATTTAACTTTGAAACTGCACTTTTTTTGCATTTCACTCTGGGTTCACCTGGTTTCATCTCCTTCCTCCTGCCAGCCCATTTTAACATCTGGTTTTCAAATATAAATACTTAAATGAGACAGAGGATCTCGAGTAATTTTCCTCAATGAAACAAAACCTAAGCATTTAAGTTTCATTGTTTGGCTCAGTTGTACAAAATGCAGGTGAAGGCAGAAGGAGCTGAGGTCACCATGCAGCAATGAAACAGGACTTTTCCTTTGAAATATAGGTTGTAGTTTCCATTTTGGGATGTTACTTGTTCTGTCATCCCAGTACTCTACATCAAAAAGTCAATAATCAGACAATGGTTAAATACAGTAAATAGCACAAAAGTTGCAGCACAGAAACAGTTTGTACATTTACAAAAGCAAAGTAAGAAAATTAGACAAGAAATACATTATGGACATGGTAGAAAAAAGAATGGCTCAAGGAGCACTGCACACTTGCTTTTCTTTTTTTTTTCTTTTTTTTTTTTTTTTCTTTTTTTTTTTTAAATAACATTGCCTTTTTTTTTTAGCTCCAAAATATATTTCACAGTGAAAAATCAAACAAAGCACTGTTACACTCAATTGATATTTACACATGCTTAGAAGCAAACCACCTATTGGCTTCTTCCATCCTGAAAGAAAGAGAAATGACAGCCACTTCCAGTGGTGGCCATGCATGTCCAGCATCTTCAGCTTACATTCAACACACAGATTTCTTGAGAGCTGATTTGTGCCATGGCACCAGAGTCTGGTTTGGATAACTATATACACCTGAAATTGGATCTTTCCAGTAACACTGAGAAAGTTGGAGTGACTGAGGAAAGCCACATCTGCAAGTGCACCAACACCTCCAGTAAAAAAACCAAAAAAATCGTAATAGAAGGGGGTTGCTTGTATAATATATTTTATATTAAATATGTCATGAGATACCATTTCTTTTAGTAAATTCAGTGCTGGTGAAAGGTCCTGAAGACTTCAATTTGCCCACTGAACAAAAACCACAAGGACTGCAACTGCAGGAATGTCCTCTCTACGCCTTCCAGCTTGCCTTGCTCCCAGGTTTTAGCTCTAGGATTTAAGGAGCAAGTCCAAATTTTCAGGACTATCAGTCCTTGGCCTCACTTGCTGAAAACAGTAAAAAATAACAGTAATAATAATGTGTTGAAACCAAATTCCAAGCCTCACTTGCTGAAACCATTTAAAAATAATAGTAATAATAATAATATGTCGAAACCAAATCCCAAGCCAAAGTAAAGAGGTTTTGTTCTAGTTATAAGAACATGTACTGGTTTGAATTTAGGCAAGGACCTGGTCTCCAGTGTGGATGATTGGAGGGTGGTTTTGGTGGTGTGGACATTTGCCCACGAGGCACTGGACTGAGATCCACCAACTCAAGTTGCAGAGCATGGCAGGACAGCCAGGAAAACAACAGGATCCAAAGGTAAGCTCAGAAAAAGCCTCAACAACAACAACACAAAAATTTAAAAAAAAATAATAATCCAAACTACTTCTGGGCTGAAACATGGCAAAAAATATCCAGCTTGAAAATATTTATTAGTGCTTGAATACTGGCTACCAGCTGTTCATGCAAAATATACTTTCTAATTATTTTTTTTTTTAAATAACAGACTTACAGTATCGTCAATATGGAAACCCATCCTACATAAAAAACAAACCTAATTGTTATCTGCTCAGCTAACAGTAGACAATCTCATTTTTAAAATGTCCAAGTATGCATTTACCTGATAGCTCTGGCTTTCCCCATCTCCCATATCTTTCTAGACTGCAAAGTGCATGATTCCTTGGGAAATTCTCTGGCTTTTAGCAGCATGTCATGAGAGAGGAGGCTCCAGTCTATCAGTTAAAAATACTTTAGTGATTCTGTGGAGAGTTGAGTAGAGAGGGATAAATTCTGCTCCCTGAAAAGCAAACCAGAAGACTTGAAAAAAAAAAAAAAAAAAAAAAAGTGTCTGGATCACTCAACTCCCACTTAAGACACTGGAGAGCTATGGAAGTGAGTTAACCCTTTTTGCTGGTCCTCTGTGCAAGGGTGGGTTTCACCTGAAAGGGGTGTAAGCATCTCATAAGAGCATGATCCTGTACAAATATGAAGTAAATCTCAACATTTCTGCCTGTTTCAAATTATTTTTACATTCATTTACACTGCTACAACTGAGAGCAGATTATGTCCCATAAAGCACTATACGAGCATTAAGTATTATAATTAGCATTTCTTTCACCTTTTTTTATCTTAAAAAAAAAAATAAAATTAGCATAATTTAAAATATCCTCTATGATTAAAAGAACATAAAAATTTTATTTTCTAATTTAAACTATCAAAACTCAGGGAAATTGATAGCTTACACTCAGCTGGCACTAGAGTTTACAATCTTTCACATCTTTTTTTTTTTTTAGTTCATGATAATGTCAACTAAAACCAAAGGACGAGCCTGAATTTTGAATTTCCTGCTTACATTTAGTTTCAGTTCAAAATGTCAAAACATTACATTTAAAATGTTGGTTTTTTTTTAATATACGCATACACATACACGGACATATATATAAATTTTTATATATACATATTGGTTCATAAATCCAAACTGAAGTGAGTAGTAGGACGGCTCTCCAAGCCTCTATGCTCTGTATAAAGACTTTTAAGAACTGACATCATCAACATTTGTTTTGAAATATATATGTACCAGTCGTGGCTTTAACTACAAGGCAGAGGTTGAAAGAACATTTTAGTTTCTCTCAAAGAAAAGCAGTAAGACCACTGGTGGTTAAACAAGCAGAATATCCAAAGAAAGAGAAAACTGCCAGGTGTGGGAAGTCATCCAAAGGCTTTATCTTCTCCTTCCATACCATCTTATTGTTCAGTTTAATTGCTCACCAAAATGCAGATGACTTTAACCTTCCAAGGTGATCACGCCAGGTCCTTCCTCTGCCTCTTGCTCTGGCAGGGAAGAGTCAACACACAGAAGTTAATCTGGTTGCAAAGGCACCACAGTCTGTGTGACAGCACTACCCCAGAAGTGTGGGTACAGAAGTTTGCCTCGTTTGGCCACGGATGCAGAAGGCTGAAGGTTATCTGGAGGGAAAAGCCATCCTGGAACTGGCTTTTGTTCTTAAAGCGGGAGGGAAGGGACGGATATTTTTTTATTATTCAAAGACTCTAATCAATCAATCTATCAATCGATCAGTCAATGCAAAAAAATATAGATATATCTCTAATGCATGGCCCTTTTAGAAAATTCACAGCTTAGCTAAAACATAAAGCATTCTCAGAAGACTCCCTGGTAAGGCAAAAGTTCTTGTCTCTCTTGCCCAGAGTCCCCGCACTGACTGATGGTAGCTGGGCAGGTTCACATTGCCTCAGCAGTTTCTTTGAGTCCACTGGGAACAACTGACTAAATCCAGCCATAAACTTAATTTTCTGGAGTTCTTCCTGAATCAGCTGGTTTGATTAACCCAAAGAAGGTTAGCTCCATCCTAAGACTCAAAAGAGAAACACTGCAGAAATTCATGTGCCGAAAGACAGGGACAGGCTAAGATGTATTTGACTAGGAAAAAAACAACCAACCAACAAAAAACAGACGAATCCAAACGAAAATGGAAACCAACATGAAAAATAACAGTGGTCATGTCCATTCACAGGTTAGCATCAGTTTGGCAACCGAGGGTCACAACTGCACAGCAATCACTTGTTACTTTTGACTGACAACGGATTACTTGCAGATGCTCTGAAATGTGAATCATTGAGTGGGTGGGCTTGGCCTGGTGCTGATTATTTCAATGTTTGGGGTTTTTTTTCCATTAATGGCCTTGAGTACAGTTGGGTATTTACAGTGACAGTTAAAAAGATATATATTTACACATTGCCTTTGACTTTTTCACCTCTACATCATGGAAATGTTGAGGAGAGGAGAGAAGAGGAGAGGAGAGGAGAGGAGAGGTGAGGAGAGGAGAGGAGAGGAGAGGAGAGGAGAGGAGAGGAGAGGAGAGGAGAGGAGAGGAGAGGAGAGGAGAGGAGAGGAGAGGAGAGGAGAGGAGAGGAGAGGAGAAAGAAGAAAGGGAAAAGGGAAGAAAGAAAGGAGAAAGGAGAAAGGAAAAACGAAACACGAAACGAAAGGGAGACCTACGCCACCACCAAAACTGTTTTGTTTCTTTTTGAGAGAGAGATGGTTTTTGGTTTGCTTCTTGATTTGCTTTCCTTAGCTGCTCATGTCACTAAGTTCTCCGCATTTATGCTGGACATCCGAATCTGAGAGCTGCTCTTGCTCAGAATGGAGAGTTGTGTCCCCCCGTTCACTCCGCTGCTCGCTAGAGAAGGATGACGATGTTTGAAATCCACAGCAAAATACCGGTTGACTTTCCAGCTCCTCCATTTTCTCTTTATTTCTGATTGCACCTTTAGGGAGAAACTTCAAAAGGTCAATTTTTATGTACTTAGCCGCTCGAGGACATGCTGAAAAGCTATCAAGCTTAGAAAAAAAAAAATCCCCATCATTTGAAAGAACAGCTTTTAAGATCATTGTTTACCTCCTCACTTCAGCAAAGTCTCCATGTCTGAAAGAGGTCCAGGCATGCATTGGGAATAAGAGCCTGGGTTATGAGTCTCTGACTTCAGAAAATTTAGGATCAGCCTAGTAGTGCATAGAAGATCTGCTCAACACTAACTCTAATATGGTTCTTTAGCCATCTTATTGGAAAAAATTATCCTGTTTTCATCAGTGGATAGAACCAAATCTATAACAAGGAGTCAAAGAAAATGGCAACCAAAATGCCCTGGAAAGAAATTAAATAACCTGTCCACAATGGTAGTTTGTTTCTCACCTGCCATTAATGGATGCATGTCTGATGAAAACTGTCTCCTGCTTTCAGACCACCTCTAAGAGGATCATAGCTTTTGGATTCATATACATCTCTGACATGTAATAGCTCCCCTGAGCTTTTTTGGGCAGAGATGGGATACACCTACTTAGAAGAAGCAGGACAATCTTCACAAGAAGATTGGTTGACTTAGTGAATTTATGAACATCTGCATATCCCATCACCTCCAGCTTGTATGAACCAATGTGTGTAGTCTGCCCAGTGAACAGGAGAAACTGGAGCTCCATGCCCAGTCAGCAAGTTTTAATTTTGTAGAAAACACTTTCACATTCCCAGAAAACCACAATGGGTGGTTACATAATCTTCTGGGAAGATAAGATAGAAAGAAGAGGAGGTACGGTTGCACTTTATATAAAACAGAAACTTGAATGTATGGAGGTGAGTTGTGGAGACCACAAAAGTTCTATAGAATTCTTTTTGGATCAAGATTAGAGGAATTTTCACCAAATGACACAGTGATGATCTCAAATGTCTTTTTGAACCAAAGCTGTTGTATGATCAATAACATTGTTGGGGTTGAGGTAAAACTGAGCTCACTGAAGACCAGTCAGCAGTAGGAGAAACCCCCTGGGTTTTAGAGGAGCCAGTCTGAATATGCTCAGGGGTTACCTAAACCCTGACCCTAAAGGGATTCCATGGGAAGCATCGATGGAGAGAAAAGAATCTTGTGAATGCTGAGAAGAAGGTTAAAGAACAGCCTCCTGGAAGCAAAGTTCATCCCCTACAAAGAGAAAGGAAAAAGGCAGAACAAGTGACCAGCTGACTTAACAATGAACTTTTTTTTGAAAGTAAAAAAACCCAAAACAAAGTATACCAGCTGTGGAAAGGCAACCAAAGAGTCATTAAGGACTCCAAGAACCTCACTAGGACATATAGAAATGCAGTCAGGAAGGCTAAGGCTCAACTAGAACTGAAAATTGACAAAAATGTCAAGAACAAGAATGGGTATTTCAGATACATGAGAAGTAAAGAGAAGCACAGGGGAGACACAAGTCCAATTGCTAAACAGCCCAGGGAAAGCAGTCACGAAGAATCCACACAAGGCAGAGGTTCTCAGTATCTTCTTTACCTCTGTCTTTACTGGCACAGCTGGACTCCAGGTCAATGAATCAACTACAACCCCTGTGCCAACCCAACAGAAGTGGAGGAAGGGCTAATCTGTGGCCTCTTGCAGGGGCTTAACCAACATAAATTTAAGGGCTCAAATGGAATGGTGCTAAGAAAAGTGGTTGGTATTGTTTCAAGACTACTGTCTATATTATTTGAAAAGCAATGGACATCATGGGATATCCATGATGACTGGAAGAGAGCAAATATCATAGCCATCTACAGGAAAGGCCCAAAAAAAGGCTCTGGTCCATTCCATTCCATCCTATCCTATTCTGTTGGCAAATCATCCCAAACTAACCTGCTTGTCTTCTACAACAAAAATATGTTTTCTGGTGGCATGAGGAAAGCAGTGGATGGCATTTACCTGCATTTCAGCAAAGCATTTGATGCTGCTTCCCACAACCTTTGCCTAGGCAGACTGGCAAGGTGTAGATTGGGTGGGTGGTCTGCAAGGGGGGTAGGAAGTTGGTCAACAGCCCACATTCAGAGAGGGGTGAATAATGTTTTTTACTCAGGCTGGCAGCCCATCACTCTTGGAGTCCTCCAGGGACTGATACTGGACTGAGCATGTTCAACATCTTCAAAAATGAGCTGGATGATAGGATTGAAAGTATCCTCACCAAGCTGGCTGATGACACCAATCTGGGTGGTGAGGTGGACATGTAAGAAGGGAAAACCACCTTACAAAGAGAACAGAACAAGCTGGAAAAGTAGGCTAGCTAGAACTGTATGAAGTTTAAGAGTGACAAGGACATTTTGCACCTGGGATGACATGACCAAAGTGCCCAGTACAGTCCCTACCTCTGCTAGGGAGCATAAATCTCAGCCATCATCTCTGGCAAAACCCAAGTTTTTGTTTAATAAAGACATCACACATCCTCTTTCTTTTGCTGAGGCATTGTGAGATTCAGCCTAAGGTATTAGGGAATATGGTAGATGGTGGGTTACAGTGAAGGATTAGAAAAACAGTTAATCCCACAAGGAAATGGGATGGGGGTGGTGGGTGGGTGAGGTTAAATATTGAAAGTCTTACCTCCCCATTCAAGAAACAATAAAGAACAGCAACAACAAATCCCTGGGTAGACGGGAGAGAAAAAAGTAATGTAATTCAAATATTTCAGTCAATGGCAGAAAATAGCTGGAGCTCAAGCAAACAATCAAGCAAACAAGACCAAAATCCATGTCTAGAAAACATAGGCATAAACAAACACACAGTCTGAGAGGTGTGCATGCAAAGTAGCATCAAAGAACAAACTTTTGGGGTTTTTTTTTTCTTATTTAACAAAATCAGAATTCACTGAATAATCACCTGGAAAGATCCCAGTCCCAATTCAAACACTAGTCTCTCCCGCTTACTGACATTTTCAGGAGAAAAAGCAAACACCGTGTAGTGAATTCCAAACAAGGGGATAAGCAGCAGTGTGGAGCGAGCCAGTCTCCTGTTATAATAGAGTGAAAGAACTTTAATGCAGCCTTGTAATAAACAACTTGGGCTTTAATTAAAGAAGAAAACATGAAAAAGAAATATTGTGTTGCCTCCCTTTTGGGAAATACAGACACTCTATAATTATACGGACAAATATACAACATCCCCATTTGTTCCCACACAGTGATTTCACACACGTTGTAGTTTGCTCCCACTTCTTCACACTGCCACAATAATAGCACATTAGTAATGCTTAATACTCTGTCCTGTTATCTTAATTTGCATTAATAGAAGCAGGGATTTTTTTTTCTGCTGTGCCAAACACGAGGATAATTTTGCTAAGGGATTCAGACTGCTACCATACCACAATAATAAACCTCTCACCCAATTGCTAAGTCCCAGTGGAGTGTTTGAAATCACTTCTGTGTGTGAATTTATTTCTGTATAGCATGAATTTCCAAAATGGCAAAATAAAAAGCCCTGTATGTTCTTACACTCATGAGTATTTCTCAAGATCTTGATTTTGGTCTCATTTACACTGTCAGAAACCTAAATCTAATTGCACTGTGCAACTGATTTCCATTGCATCAGAAAAAAGAGGTTCTAGAGGGAAATCAGACCTAGTAGGTATAAACAAAAGGGCTGGAAATGGATGTGTGTACCTGTAAGCACTTAACTGAGAATGGATGAAATTCCCCAAAACCAGGGCTCCAGCCCAGATTTATGCATCAGTTTTGTTCAGTGTAATTTGCTGGACGAGCAGCCAAAAAGACCCAAGAGAAATTAAATGTTTATCTGAAAATAAGGTAATTGTTTTACTATAAACAGAGTGGCCTAAAGTAACCTCCAGGACGCTTTCAAAGGGGGAAAAATACAATTGATTTCCTACAAGCAAGTTAAAGAGGTAGATGGAGGACAAAGAAAGCTAAAAAGCCATAGAGATTTTTGGAAGATCTGCATATTTTTATTTTTTTTTTTAACCAAATGCTCCCACTGCTTAGATCTAGATGGCATATTGAAGACACATTTGCATTTGCTAATACATGCTCAATAATATCCCCAAAATGATGTGTTTGTCTTACTGAAAGCCAAGACTGAATTAATATATCTCTCTGTGAGCATATATTGTTATTTCCAGTAGCAAAATGGAAATGGGACATCAGTTTATTGCTGGTGTTCCTCAGTTATACTTTGTGCACTAGTGGTCACCTCTACATCACAGCCCTTGCCCTGGGATTGTACTAGACACACCTGATTCTTTAGAGAGATGCACATCATCTCTCAAGACTTGGTGAAAAACCCCATGAACAAGAGACCACAGTTCTTGTGAATTAGCAAGTTGAACACTGGCTAAAAAGAAGAGGTACAGCCTTGGAAGAATTTGATGAAGAGCACACAGAGTCTTCAACTTTGGTGCTCTCTAGAAAAAGTAATTGCTAGAGGAGTGACCCAGTGTAATGGACTAAAAGATCTAGCAACATCCCTTCTAATCCTTTTTCTTAATGGACATGTATTTAGATTAATGAAAAGGAGCAGGAACTTCATGGAAAAGATTGTAGAATGACACTCTCAAAAAGCAAAAAAGGATGTAAAGAACATAAGTGACTTAAATCAGCCATGGAATAAAAAAAAATCAAATTGAGGTAGTAAACTAGAAAAAGATTTATCATCTATCAACATCTGTTACCCACTATATTGAAAACTAATGACGACAACATGAAAAGGATAAATGTTATTTTTATTTAAAAGTCTGAATAGAATTGTCTGTTAGTATGCTGCATCACAGTCATAGGAGATTAATTTTTTGGAAGGTGGAGAAGAAAGCATTTTCTATTATCAGTTTTCTGGCATTAATTACATCTGATTAATCTTACAATTAGCTTGTAGGATCTTGAAATATAATGTCATTATCAATTGATTGGATATACTGTCTTCAATATTGTTCTAAAAGTCAGGAAGTACATGAAATGTAAGAACACATTCTGATGATTAAGATCTATAAAGAGGAAAAGATTTTAATGATAAGAAAAGCTAGAGAGATACTAATGGCTGTATGGATGATGATGAATTGTATTTTTTCAAGAGTATTAGGCAGAAAGGATTACCTGCAAAACATGTAAGTTTGTGTGCAATGGTGAAATGAAGTCAACTAGCTCAAAAAAGCCATGGAAACTTATAAAAGATTTGACAGATGACACTGTGTGCTACAAAGATAAAGTTAAAATACAGAATAACTTTTACTCTTGCAAAGAGCCTTTGTTCTAGAGGTTCTCACCACCTAACTTTTTTGAGACAAAATATCACAGCCTGCCAAAAGAATAAAAAGAACTACAAAACCCTTAGCCTTTGAAGGAAGACTGCATAGTTTTCTTTTGCTACCTATGCCTGCTTCTTCAAAGTGAGACAATTTGGTGAAATTAATTTGATCCAATACAAATTTTTGCATCACAGTCTGTGGTAGTCATGTAGAACAACATTGATCTCACCAAGGTTTGGACCTCCATCCTATAGATACCTGTGATTATCTGAAGTTATCAACATAATAACCCTAAAGCTGATGCAGAGAAAATGCACTTTAAGGCACAGTTCTTAGGAGGCCTCTTTCAGAGGAGGTGACTCCCACTGTAAACCCCATGGATACATATTGAATGCATCTATTGATGGATCTATTGACTAGCTTAAAGTTATGATATATTTGCAATGATGGCATCTGTTTTGAGTTAAATTAATTCCACATCTACATTCCCTTTACTGCCAACAAAGAGTAACAGGCCCTGAGTCACAGGGAAGAATCATCTGTCCCTAAGGAGTTCCTGATCACACCCTTGAGTCTCTCAATTGACTACAAAGGGAAACTGAGTTTGACATATAAATTGTGACATTGTTGCCTTGTAAAATTTAGATGAGAGGAATCCCATCTCTTTGGCCATAACTCAGTGATGAATATGCACAAAAATAACCATAACTATATTTCAAGTAGAAGGGTAAAGAACAAACCATAAAGATGTCACTAGTGATAAAAACATAGCTCGTATGTAACAAACTGAAGTGTCTGCTCTAGCAAAAGGATGCTAAACATAATTAATATGTGACTTTCAGGAACCTCAGTAGTCTCCCTGGCAGTTACGTGTCTTTTCCAGAAGCTTAATGACATCTCTAGGATCATTTTCAAAGACCTGAGGTAACACCTAATCACAGGAATTGATTAAAGCCTTTTAATTTTCTCAGGCACAAAATAGACTAAAGAACTGAAAACCAGTAAAAGCTTAAAAAGGCTTTCACATCTTGAAATAAACAACAAAAAGGATTTAATTATGTTTATTGGAGGTGTACAGAGTTCTTCTGGGCTTCTGTGTAGGATGAACTTTTCTTGCCCTTGATGAGGTAGAGGGTTTTACCTTAGACAATTGTCAGTCTGCCATCTTTCTGAAATGCTGCACCTACTTCATGTGAAATTTCTTGATCTTCAGAGACCCAACATAAAGTCTGCATTGCATCAGGTTTTAGGCAAAGTAACAAGTTTTGTCTAAAACATGTCCCAAATGTAGGTCCCAGTTTTACCTAACTTATTAAACTTCAAGCTTCGTTTAGTGCAGAAGGTGAAACTGCTGACTGCTCTTCTCCATCTCTTCTGCCTGCTTTTGCACAACATCAGTCTGGTGACTGAATCTTTTGAGCATCTTCTTTGGTGTATTTCTTAAGACCTCATGAAATCACTGAGAAAATTTATTTTCACGTTTTGTTGCTTTTGTTTTAGGTGTGGTTTTGTTTTTGTTTTGTTTTTTTCTGGATAACAAACAAAAAAATCTGTACTGTAAGTTACCAAACAACCTGTTATCCTAATGGTATCAAAGCTAAATACTGAGTATTCTTCAGCAAAATGCTGGACTGTTGGATCCCTGTGGCAGGATATTTCTGAGAGTGTTAATTTGCACTCAAGTTTGCTGTGAAATTCAGGGGCAAGTTCATCAGGAAACGTGGTATGAAAGCTCTCTGAAAGGTAACCTCATCTAAACAAACCCTCTGGGCTTTTTGTACAAGTAACAGAGAGTGAGGTACTCCATGGAAAAGTGATTATTTCACATGTCTCCAGACTGAATAGCATGGAGTTAACTTTTTTAGATGCCTCACTCTTCACAAGCAAATTTTCTGACATGATACCAAATGTACTGCTTTAGGTATTAACTTCAGCTTTTCCTCAGCCCTGGGTGTACATTAGCAAAATTTCACTCAGTTCAGTGGACCTAAGTTGTTTTACAGCAGCTGAGAGTCTGATTCACTCAGTCCTGCCCTGTCTTTGCTGTTCTACCTAATTTTCAGGTGAAATATTTCCTCTCATTATGACCAGAGCTCACCTCTTCGCTGTATAATAAAGAGTAACTATTAATAATTTCTACACAGACACTACCCAAACCCAGCAATAGCAACAATGATAATTAAATATTTCACAAAATAGCCTTAAAACCCTTGATTGTGGTTCATCAGCAAAAGCACAGAACAACCAAAAACTCTACATGCAACAAGAACTAAATGAATGCTTGCTCTCTGGTTTACTACCCCTCTTGCTAAAAACCATTCATTTACTTGCAACATGCGTCATACAAACACAGTAATGTCACAGGATTGCATACACTTACAGGGTAATGGTTGATAGTTCTGACATCTTGCAAGAGTGCTGGTTAGCCCTCTTAGGCTTACAGTAGCATTTCTGAACGCAGCTGCTAAATATGACAAGATTAGCATTTTTTTCAGCATATTGTGAACAGGCCAAGGTAGGTCACTTTCAACACATTTCATGAGACACGTCACAAAGATGGAAAGCTGACATGACAGAATGAAGTTACAGCACAAACCAGATGCTTGACTGAAGCAAAAAATAAAATAAAATAAAATAAAAGTAGATGCAAAAGCACTGGCTGTTGCTGGCAGTTGTGATGAGACAAACCAAGGACTGAACAACCTGGGGGCAGGGGGGCAGCGTTAGGCATCCAAAATACATCCGGCCTTTGAAGTCTTTGTGCAGGGTACAGAGGGTAACAAAACAAGAGAGTAAATGAAAGTTGACTGCACGCTTGTGGAGGACAATCAAATAGGAACATAAATCTGTAGGATGGATGGAGGTCAGTCTAAAATGAAGTTGGATCAGATGGTTCGCATTTTCACCCGTCAGCACCCAAGGGTAGTGGGGATCCCTTCTTTTTAGTGAAGTGCACTTGTAAGGATAGCAAAGCACTCTTTTTGCCCAGCTTCCTTAATGCATGGAAAAGGGAAAACAATATGGAAACTATATGTCTGACTGGTGATTCCAAGGTACTATTTAAATTCCAAGGTACTATTAAATTTTTGTCACACACACCACAACAGGTGTGGTCATAAAGCAGTAGATATATATACTATGGATACCATGATCTCTCCATGTTGTGTTAAAGAAAGAGCTGCTATGGAGGATGGGAAGTTTACGTTTACAACTAATTAGTCAGAGGCTAATTCAAACCATCTATCAAGAAGGTTAATCTGAAACAACATGGGAAGGCATTCTGAGGAATAAGGATTTCCTATCTGTTACGGTCAGCTGAAAAACATGAGGATGGAAAATAGTAATTTCTTGTTGACTTTTGAGGGGAGATTGTTTTGTTTTGCTTTGTTTTCAACACGTTTTTTTGCTGGGGTTTACCTCAGGGAAATGTTTACTGTATAGATGTGGAAGTAGCATTAGAGAGAACAAGTAGTCCAGAGAGAAATACAGACTTGTTTGTCAGAATATACCTGATTTATTTTAGATGTCTTCTTTAGTATGGGATGAACAGCACACCAAATACCCACTTTATTCAAAAGAACCAAACTCTGTTTCTGTTGCCCTGTTAATATTCATGGTCTAAGAATTGTGTTCACCTAGCCATAGATAGAAGATCCAATTTATAAGCTGAACAGTAAAATAGAATAAATTGAAAACAGATTAAACATCCCACTACTGTTAGCTCCTTTAAAATAATCCCATTTACTAGATTTTTAAATTTATTTTGTTCTGTTATCTTTTGGGTAATCCAGACCTGACAACTGCATTGTTATTAAAGATTATATAATAAGAGCTGGAAAAAATACAATATCATAAGCATGTACACACCCAGCAAATAGAATTGGTAATCATGTTTCAACTTGCAAAATTAATCTTATTTCTCTAATAATTTCTCTAATAATTTCTCTAATTTATTTCCTTAGTAGGAAATAAATACTAAAACAACTCTTCCTTTTACAGGATCACTTTTGTGATAAAACTTTGCACCACCTCTGTTTTACGTTAGTTGTCAGCAAAGACTGATCAAAAACAAGGAGGGAAGTTTTAGAGTTTCATCTTTTTTGGTATGCAGTTCCCAAAACTATGGTATTTTGAGTGGATTTTGAGTGTCTCCTTAATTTTTTGATCACCTGATCCAAAACACATTTTCAGACCAATTTTTACCATAAGAGGTTTGCTCAGCATGTGTTGGAAGTCAGTGCTTGTGAAGGCAGCTGAGGATACACAACCTAAAAGTGAAACATCTAAAGATCAATAACCAGTTTGAAAATTATTTAAGGGGTATTGTAAGGGACTGTGGTTTTTAAGGATATTTTCAGTGCTGCTGTGGTAAAGTTACGAAAAAAAATCCCCACCCCTGTTTCCTTCACTGCTTATGCCCTGTTTTATTTGGAAGGAATTGATTTTCATTCTAGGTTTTCCTACGGAGTAGAAATAATGTGGCAGCATGTGATATTTGCTAGAAATATAAAAAAAGGACAGATTTGATTTTGAAAACTGCATTTCAGAATTAACTGCTGCTCCCTGCACAATGAGAGGATGTTTACACGTGGGCTTCTGAGGGAAGACTTTGCTACTATTCCTTAGGAAAACATTAAAATTTTAGTGCTCTTAGAACTTTTTCTACCTTTCTATATAATTTTGATAGAATCATTTCTCTGTTGCTAGAGACTGTAAAGTGACCCAAAGTCTTCAGGGTACAGAATAAACAGAAGTTTATTTTTTCTTTTTTTTTTGTCACCCCCTGTATTTTATTTCAAAATATTATGTATGTATCTGCTTGGTTTTTATTATCAAAGTAGAAACATTGATGGAAGGAAAGAAAGTGAGAAGAGACAGAAGAGGCAGAAAGAGATGGGAAGGAGTGAAAAAGAGCAAAATAAGAGAAAATTAATATAAATAAGATGACGGGTGTCAGAACACTACATGAATTAGAACAGGATCCTCAGATCTCTGAAGGCACACACAGAATGGAGTCAGTCACATCTAACTATGTGTATCTAAGACAAATTTCAACTGAACCATCACCTCAAATTGACTCAATCATGGAAAAAAAACGGGCACTTCCAGAGGCTGAGCTGACCTGTGTAACAGAGGGGTCTAAGACATAAAGGGATGCAATTTCTGATGGAGGTGCCCTGGTCTCCCAGTTGGACCATAGACAACAACTACACTGCTGAGGTTAAATACGAGACTTTAGACAGCTAAAGGCAAACAAGCTGAGTCTCACCGCATGGGTCCTGTGCATGGACTGCAGCTGCATCTGGGAGGAAGAGGGAGGGTGCTAGGGTGGAAGGGGAAAGAAAAAGTTAAACATTCCCAGGGTTAAATGAGTGATGTATGATGTGGCTGAAGACCATCTGGACACCTTGACGTCTGGCGAGTGAATGCAAATGAGAGAGTACACAGATTGGAGGCAAGTTTGAGGCAGTTTGAAAGGTTTTGTGAGTTTCTCAGAGGTGCTCAAGGGAAATAAAATAAGCATGGTGGTTCAGGGGAATGAAGTTATGCTCTGTTCCCAAGGCCATGTAGGTTCATAATGAAAAAGATCAGGGTTCTGGGTTTAGGTAACTAGTA
Organism: Heliangelus exortis; assembly: GCF_036169615.1. Taxonomy (NCBI): domain Eukaryota; kingdom Metazoa; phylum Chordata; class Aves; order Apodiformes; family Trochilidae; genus Heliangelus; species Heliangelus exortis. The sequence continues at coordinate 4,144,170 of NC_092423.1, forward strand.
GCACACAAGGAGTGACAGTTTCTGGGTTGTTTCTGAATATGCTGAAGAAGAATCCTCTGGGAAACACAATGAAGGGAGATTTGATGCATGCAAATTGCAACTGTGCCTCATTAAGAATCTTTGTGCACCCTGCTCAAGTGATTCTGTGTAACCTCACTACAAATAGGATTGGCAACCATGTAGAAGAAGGAATGTAGAAACAAATCAATGAAATTAAATACTGAAAATACAGTAAAAGAACCAAAAGGGAAAGGAGAAGGATTGTATGGGAGAGAGAGAGAAAAAAAAACTGAAAAATTGAGCTATTCCATCTATTATTTATGCTACATGCCTACTTACCTACAGCAATTTTAACAAGTTGGGGGCCTCCTTTTCCTTGCTACTCAATACCTACAGATTCCCAAAATTTAGGCTTCTTTCCTGAACAAAACACTACATTTACAAAAATCCTGGACCCATTGAGGAGACGGAAACAGTTTGGAAAATGGAACTTGTTCCTTGAGCAGGAAACAGACAGCACAACTCCATCCTGCCATGGTGACTGTGGGTCCTGATCCCCTGAGCCCAAGTAGATGGATTCACCCCCCTCTTCCAGACACAGAATAAGCACAGGTGCTTTTCAGCAAAGTTGTTACTTGATTCCATCTCCTCTTGTTTTGGAAGTTAGCAAAATAAGTCTATGCTTTTTATCTCGTTGTCCCATGTTAGCTTTACAGTCAGTGGTGAGAAACAGCCCATAAAGTGAGATTTATCTGACTTACTTTAAACAGCTTCTTTGAAATGATATACATTGTACCAAGGATTTTATTCTCTGCACTGGGTAGAGGTCTACTGACTCTGCTGGAAGGAGCCCAGCATATTTATTTTATTAAATCTGCTGGAACTCATGCTGCCTTGCTAATAGTACAACCATTGTTGTGCTCTTCATAAAAAAAAAAAACAAAAAAAAATAAGGAAAGTTTTTTTGGTTGAAAATAAGTTCAAAGTCTTCATCCAGACACCTTTTCCCAAAGTCTTTGTCCTGTTACCTCTAGCTCTACTTTTTACTGCTAACACCACCAAATCAAAACCACTTTTTCCTGCCCTCTCTAAGGGGTCTGAGGTATTCCAAGATCATCTTCTAATGCCTGGGAATAAGCTAAAAACAAATTTGGAAAAAAAGACAGAAAGTGTGAAGTCTCCTTGACAGTCCTTGTCCAAAACACATTCTTTTAGGTATCTTGCATTAATTCAGCATGTGAAAGGGTACCTTTGTTTCTCTTTGCTGTTTTGAGAATTTGTTTTACACAGATTAGTGGATTTTTTTTTTTTTTTTTTTTTTTTTGCCAGTAATTTGGAGGAACATAAAGAAGATTTGACATTTTTGTGTCTATGTACTTATAAAGTCAATTAACCTCAATGTAGAATGGATGTATGAAATTTCACAAGGGTCTTCTACAGATTTCAAAACTCCCACATTATAGAGAACACTGAGTGTCCTCTATATATTTTACATGACTGTACTTTTAATTACACCAAAGTTAGATTTAATGCTTTGTATATGAAAGCTATCATAGTATTTGCAGCAATAATTTGACATAGAAACAGAGAGAAAGCCCCTAACACCTCTCTAGAAGCTGAAGCTAATTACTGCTTGAAAAACTATGGCTAGGCTGAAAATGAATTTTTAGCAAATCTGAATTTGAACTGAAAAAATTTTTGCCCAATAATTCTGATATTTGCAGAGAACTGAGGCTTGAAGACGAAACAGAATGGTCGAAGAGAGCCAAAAATCATCTCTGCACTGTTCATTCTTGAGTTTGCTAACTTCTGTAGGGTGGACATACAAGGATGGAGAAAGTCCTTGTTATAGTTAGAGTTCAAATAAAGGAGAGAGCTGAGTATTCAGCTGTGCTCTAGAGAAGAAAGCTGGCAGTAGAATTTGTCCATCAAAAAAAGTCTTTAAATTAACTACAGATTCAAGATTACATGTCTTAATCCTTCCTCTGTGCTAACCCTGGAGATCCTGTTTTAAAAAGCTAAATTGTTCTCACTGACTCCAGAGCATGGACTGACGTCATGCACAAGGGAATAATTCTGATGGAGGTCCAGTAACATAACTAGAGGAGAAGACAACCTCATGTTTAGTGAGGAAAGTGTGCCACACCAAATGAGATTTTTACATGGGTTGGAATATTGGCTTACTGCTTGAAATGCACAAAATGTATATCCCAATCCAGTCAGAAAATATCTGAGAGTGTGATGAGCTCATTGTCATTAAACAAATGAACAAAATCCAGAGTATTTATTGTCACAATCTGGCACAAGATGTGGATGTTCAAGCATTAGAGAGAGGACTTAGTCCAGTCAGCTGGCAGAGCTCAACTTTGGTGCAGCTACACTGATTTTCTATTAACTGCAGCTCTGAAGCTTCAGTTGCATCATTTTGCCTCACCTGCCTTATCAATGTCAAATCTCATCTCTGCAGTCAATGATCCAAGTTTCAACCCATCTCTACAACCATCCTCATTGAAAACAAAGGCCTGAGCTTACAGACATTCAAGCAGCTGAACGACTCCAGTATTTTCCCTGAAAATATATATGAGGATTTACAGTCTGGAATCTCCCAGTGATGGTTACAGGTACACAACAAATGAAGTAGGAAGACTATGATGTCAACCATATGCACAGCTTTGGGTTAGTCCAGTATAGATTTTCTTAAACCATTTTCATAGAGAATTAATTCATTATTAAGCCATTAAAAGGTGTTGGCCTTTGAGGGTGTACTTGGACAATCCAAGGCAGGCAAAATTTGTTCCTAGGTAGAGATAACCAAGTACTCAGTTTGCACCACACAGTTCCTTTCGTGCTTGGCATTAATTACAAGATCATCATCAGAAATCCACCCTTCCAGATCAAAAAACTTTCTGCACTATGACAGTCCCATCTTTCTTCCATACCTCAGGCTGTAAGGACTATGTACTTGATGGGGAATATCCTAATAAATCCTCAGATGTAAAACTAGAACCAATAGGTGTGAAGTATGTAAGTCACTGAAGTGAGACACAAGAAACTGATGGCAAGGAGAAGCAGAGACACTGAGGGGAAATTAAACTCCTTTTGTTTTATATGGTAGAGGCAAAAATGGGAATGGTAGCAGAAAGGAAATGGAAGACCATGGATGCTGGTGTACTTCAAGCTTTGATGGAAGTTGAAAGGACGTTCAAGATTAGAGATGTCAGAATTATTCCCCATCATCTGCAGTCTTGCAACAACTTCTGCAGTTGCTTCAGTTTCACGTTTGTCTTATTATCACTAAGCAACTGATTCAAAGAAACAAAGGTGCAAATTGATCTGGGAGAAATAGAATTCCAGATCTATCCCTTTCAGCCTAACAAGGCATTCCAAACAACAGACTTAGGTATAGGAAAAATGGGAGGGAAAGGGAAAACGGCCAATATGATCTAATTTGGATGCTCCTGGGTTAGCTCTCCACTGGAGGTTTCTGAAATACTATCTGAATCTCCAAAACCCATTCTTTCCCAGTAAGTTACCCTGATAAAGGCTACAACACTGCACCTTAATCTGTGGGTAATTTGTAAAGACACAAGCCTTAGGCACTGGACATTCTCTATCCTGCTGATCTCCAGGACAATTATATCTTATCAATACACATAAAAATTAGGTTATTCACTTTGTAGAGCAGTGACTTGAGAAACAAAGTTGAGGCCTGCACCCTATTTTTTTGAGGAAGGCTCCCTTATTTTTGCCAATCAGTAAAGCTGAATACATGGCAAAAAGTATAGTAATACAGAAAATTTAGTTAAGTGTAGTCAGTTTTAAATAGAAGCCTGACATTTGTGCACATTGCTGAAGTATTTGTGGTCTTCAAAAAACAATGCTGAACAAGTTTTATAATATATATAGCACTATAGCACTTCAGATATCACATGAGTAGGCAAAGACCTATATATATCCAGGGACAAGAGCACAGACACAAACCCTGACATATAAATTAGTCTAACTTGATCCTTCAGCTGCTATGGGTGCTGGTACCAGTTATAGCAACCAAGCCACAATATTTTAGGAACTAGCTTTGAAAGATTTTTAGGGCTGAAACATCCATATTTATGCTACTAACATTTGAATGGGAATCCATCAGACAATATTTAGCCTTTTCTTGTGTCTAAACCTGCTCAGAAACAGGGCTGCTAGGGTTAATCCAGCCACTGATAGAACTGTTGGGAGTGCATCAATATTTGTGTTACTGTTTCTTTTTTTAAAAAGGGAAGGAACATTTCTATAATGCACTGTGGCATATAGCATGGTATCACTCTCTCTCACAATAATCTGCACATTTTCTTGGTCTTTCTAGAGAGGGAACATCTATTAGTAGCTTCTCTTTTAATGGAAACATGTTCCTTTCCAGTTTGTGGCTTGCTCCTGTCACAGATGGAGAAAAAAAGGTCTGTCTTTTGCTTATTTAGGACAAAATCTCATTCTCTAAGGCTGTCACAGAGCATGGAGTCAAGTGGAAATTTTAAATCATCATTAGAGAACTGTAAAGCATGAAACTTGGGTAGATTTCAAAAAAGTCAGCTAGTTCATTAACCACATAAATCAGTGTTGTATCCTTCCCTCTGCTTGTATATCTATTGAAACCACAGAATTGACCATAAAAATACCTTGCAGAAATCTCTACAAGCAGTGTTTAAAGACAAAGCCATCCTATCTGTCATTACAGCTCCAAAATATAAAATAACAGGTGTCAGCCTCCATCATAGGGACATCACCTGGGCAGGCCAAGGCACCATGGGCTTGATTTCAGAATAACAAAAGCAGAGAACTTCTTAACATTGCATTCATCCCAGATGAACTTGCAATCACAAGAATTAAGTTTTTTCATCAATGATTTCAAAATTGGAGCCTACCAAAGCTCTAGCAAAGCACTTGTGTATCATTGGAAATGGATGGAATTTCCTTTAAAAATATTGATTTGTTCTTCTGGGCAAATCCCTTGGGTGTTGCCTATGAAATAACAAAATCACTTTCCAGGTGGACATAATTTTAGATCTGTTCCCATCATCAGTGTAAGAATGTGAAAGATGGATACCAGATCACAGGACAGCATTCAAATCAGGAAGCTAAATTTGATAACCAAAGATATATGGGAGTTTGAGTAGCCCCCTCTGTGCACCATCCCTTCAGCTGTTCAGCAGGAAAACAGCTCAGAGGAACCTGATAAACAGCCTAAATATTCAGTGCGTGTTGATTTTACTTGAGACCACAGTTAATCTATAGATAGGCAAGCAAAACTGAATAGGACTTTCAGTTTCTTTATCTGAAAAGAGATAAATCCCTGTGGAATTATATTCTTGCTAATTATGGAAAATAGACTACACAAACTTACATTCCTAAGGAGTACACTTAATTGTTTTCCAATTCCTACCTGCAATCCAAACAACCAACAAAAAAAAAAAAAAACCAGACACCAAAAAGCCTCAAACCAACACCCAGAATAATAATATGTCTTGGGAAATGTAAATGAACAGTAGTACTGAATGAGAACATTTTCTCTAGAGCATTAAAGAAATCTATCAAGAAGCAGTGTAAAGCTGTCAAAGTAGCAAACATCTACTCTCCTAACATTTTTTTTTTAGAAATGAGAACTAGGTCCTTGCTGATCATGCACTGACACCAAATGATAATTGTCCATGTTTTCCTTTGTATTTTCTTGTGATGGAAAAGGATTAGCCCAGGGCCACCAGTCCCTTTCATTGCTGGGTTACTGGGCATCCCAGCACTCAACTGATAATACCTGGGCTTAAGAAATCCAAGTGCCACGCTACAGAATACACCCATCATCAAATTGCTGCCATTTTCTTGTCAAAAATGAGACTTTTGGCATGAAGACCCTGTCAATAATTATTAATGCTGGCAGTCTGAGCACTTGCAGCAAGACAAAGCAGTAGCAGAATGAATCATTGAGTGTCCAGTGACTTTGTAGGTGAATTGCAGAGGAGTGTTGTTTACCAAAACATCTCTGTTACAACATTGCTTCTCCTGCCCTAACCCTCTAGGTTGCACCAGATGTAAAATCATACCTACCTATGATATATGCCATGTTTCTCCTTTCTTTCCAGCAAGATGCTGATTGGAGGAACGACGTAGACCTGAATTAGCTACAGATATATGTGGGCTTTATTTTCTTTTCATTGAGTTTTCAACATGTGATACAAAATTTATGCAGAATCTGTTAAAGCAAAAGCAGAAACAAGCTTCCCCCTCCCAAATTATACCCTTAATGGTAAACTGGAAATGAAATTTAAAAAGAAAAAAATAAAAAAGAAGCTTTTTCAGTTAAATGCCTTTGATCTTCAGAAATGAATGAATAAGCAAAGAGCTGATGGAAAGGTGTGGGCCTTTTAAATCTCAAGGTTGATTCCAGCATGCATCTACATCATGCACACCTTACTTAATTACAGTAGTGGTTGATGGCAGTGACACTGTTAGGTGAGTTTTCTCTCTAATGAATTTTGTCTAGAATAATGCTCATGAAAATAATAGCATGGACTTTGGCTTTTTGCATTTTGTTCTATAGGAATATGTTTGGATTTTTTTTTTTTTGGTGGGGGGGAGGGTGTGGTATGTGTGAATGTTCTCTCTCTACAACAACATTACCAAAACTGGGATTCCTGTAAGCAGATTCTGACATCCCATATTACTCACTATTGGCTGGATTTCTCCTGGACAAAACAGTGATGCCTTGCCAGATGAATTTGTTATCTGTCTCCCAACATTCCCAACGAGGGATGGATGGATGAAAAGCCATAGGAAGAATGTGGGCCTGATGTAAGGCACTGGGTGCTGAACCAGCCATAGTCAGGTTGTGATGTGTTTTTGCTCTTTACAACTACAAATACACATTGGATTCATGGACTTCTGATGTGGTGCTCCTTGCCTTTCAGCATATGTTGGAAATGTTCCTAAATTATCTCCAACTTTTCCAAAATATTTACAAACTGTGCAATTGGAGGCAGTTAAAAATCAGGAAATGCTTTCTGCTAGGAAGCAATTTAAGTAAAATCTCAGTGTATTGAATATCCTGGTACAAATACAAGATATTAAATTTTCTGCTGTAGGGTTAAGCATATCATGTCCATGACCATGGCACATTCCAACTCTTTATGCAATTCATTCACCAGATGGGGCAATAATCCTGTCTGAACCATGCAGATAATAATTTGAATTACTCTAGGAATACACTAGATATTACTTTAGCTTCCCCAGCACCTGAGGATCTCAGAACTTCTCTTTCAGATAAAAATTTATTGCATTTGTATCACTGGACCTGCATCTGTTTTTGCTTAATTTGGTGGAATTATTCAGGACTGACAAAGTTAACTGAAACCAAACATGGTCCAAGAAGCAAAGTTATGTCTTTTTTATGCCTTTGGCAAGTTCACTCCCAACAATGAAAATTAAATAGTTACGAGGATGACTACTGGGAGGATGTATGAAAGCTGCTTAAGGTTTTGAGAAAAAAAAAATAAAATAAACTTACAATGAATATTAAAAAGAATGGCTTCTATTTCCTTTTTAGTTCCTACCTCTGCTACTTGGATATATGAATCTAGCCCCATCTAAAACATCAGTAAAAGAAGGATGAGGTTATTGTTATCTCAGAATCACACATTTTGAGCTGTTCAATCTGAAATGGGATCAGCAGCACGCAGGCAGCTTTGAGGAGGAACTGGATGTGTGAAGAAAGATTGATTAGGTATGGGATGGGTAATGGATGACTGAACAGGTAAGTTGATCAAATGAAAGTTTAAAATCAGTAAAGCATCTGGCTGCTGCAGAAAATTGTTAGTAATTAGCTCCATGCTTCCAAGTTTTTGAAAGCCTGAAGGCAAAGGCTAATGCATCTGGATCATCAGGTTATTGAGAGAGAAATATGATTTTTTTTTATGGGAGCAAAGCACTGGCTATTGTGCTGTAAATTATACAAATTACTGTTTAGGGGGTTTGTTTTCTTTTAAAACAAGTTTTCCAATCTCTAATGGCTACATTGCATTAATTAAGCCTTAGTTCCCCACTAGGGAACCCTTCTGTTGTGTTCATGTCATAGCTTGCAGCTAACTCTGGGAGTGGGAATTTTTAATGAGTGTACAGTGGTAATATTATATAATTAATCTTTGAATTTAAGCACAGCCCCAAGGCTTTTAATGCCAAAAGCAGGCTTAAGTGATTTGCAGAACTATGACCACAGTGCCTATAAAATAGAACAGGAGGAAGATTTTCCTAACAAAATTTATCTTTTAATGTGCCTGAACCTAAATATGTACCATACATATAAGAAGAAAATAAATCTTACTCAAAATCAATAGCCAATTTTTTGTGGGGTATTTTATTTTCTTTGTTTGATGATGGATGTCCTGACTAAAGGGCTATTAAAGAGTGGAAGATGGGTAGCAGAGGAACTCTCAATCACTACTGTAGATATCTTGTGCTCTTGCCTTCAGAAAGATGCTGAACATCCTTCTTCAACCACAACTGATTTGTCCCATGTACCAAAGGCAAAAATATGTTGTGCAATAAAGGTCTGAATGGAGAATTTGTTCTGATGGGATGACATTTAATCATTTGAAACAGCAAAATAGGACATGGAAAATGCTCAGTATGGACCACAGTCTAAATGCCACAGAGATTTCAATATGGTGACAGAACCACACTATGATCTCTCTTTTTTTTGTTTTTTTTCTTCATTATAACAGCTCTCTTTTTATAAGATCTGTGTGCACAAACACTGAATATGCTTGGTCTATATCTGCATAGACTTATTTATTTCATTTCTTTTTATCACCTCTGTGTGACTTTTCTTTTGTTGAATCTGTTTGGATAAACAACACTCCATAACACATACATAAATGCAAGTTCCATTTTTACACACCCACTTATAAAGTTGCAAAAAAATATGAAAAATAATGGCAGCGAATGAAACAGAAAATATGATGTTTTCTCTTGCTTTTGGTGGCTAACTATACACATAGGAAAAATATCAGTAAAACCCAGTCACCATATTGATCAAAAATGACAAGGATGTTTTATAATCTGGATAAATCACTGTAGTCTATGGCATGCTTTGCTTCATATGTGAGAGATGTGCATCTGGCATCCAACATGCACTTAGCAGGTCTTAATCAGAATTAGCTCTGCATATCTTGGATGCTAATTACAATCTAAGAGTCAGTGGATGACATCCCAGTACATGGAAAACCTTCATGCAAGCCCTAGGCAAACCATGCATACCATTAACTCATTCACTACACTTTCTCCAGAGTGTTAATTCTGAGATATATCCACTGCCAGAATTAATTTATAATGTCATTTTTGTCTGTGGAAACACAGCTTAGAATAAGCTTCAAGGGCAGCACTTCTAGGAAGTGGATGTCTGACTGCAGACATAAAAAAAAAAATATACATATAATATTATCAATTCATGAAAATGTAAACTAGACAATAAGAAAGAAGGGTAGAAAAATAGATAGCTGAAGGACCTATTTTTACTTATTCATATAATATACAACTTGTCACCTGAGTGGTCAACTTTCATTACATTTATTTATATGACCTTTAAATTATCCTTTAGATGGGTGATATCATTATAGAGTAACTGAGTCTACTTAGGGTAGAAATAATCACTGGATAATTTTTTTTAAATGTTCAGCAAAATAGGGACCTTCTATTTTACTTTGATAACTTTTACTTTGATCTATTATTTCCATGATTTTGTTGGGTTTCTTTTGGTTTTTTTTTTTTAACTCAGGAACCTAGTGCTAAATCAAATAGTCTCACCTATGTTCACAAGTGCTAGAAATCACTACAGCTCACAAAAAATCACAAAGCAAATGTGCATGGTGTTTAGGCTGAAAAGCCTGGAAAACACCAGATGTGCTGTCACATAACCTAGTTATTCAAAATTATTATAATTTTTATATGGAGAATGACTGCATGGACTCAAAATGAGAATGACAATCATCTCAAATGGCCAAATCTCTGTCCTCTCATGAGGTAGAAACTGAGAAAAAAAGATGTTGGCTTTAAAAAAATGTAAACCACAATTTTTAAAAACTTCTAAATATCTAATGTGGTGCATTGTTAAGCACTTCCATGGGGTGTGGGGGAAATTTTTTTGCAAAAATGGGATGTATTCTAGGGTACAAGAAACATGGACAAAAGCAACTTTAGAAGGTCTTCCTAAATAAAAAGGCAGATCAAATCTTTCAATCAATCATCATTGCTTCTAATGAACTTTAGACCATGTCCCTGGGAGGTATGAAGCACAGCAGACTGTCCCATATGCCTGTTATTTTCCAGATAATTTCAGATAACTGACCTGTAAAGGCTTTTGGATTTATTTTTTTATAAAGGTAAATTCAACCAAAGCATTTTAATAGATCCTGTGAGTCTTTGAAAATCAAATTAATTCAACCAAGGTGTCTTTTTGACTTTGTCTTTTTTCCTATGTGTATATTAGAAATTTGAACTGATTACTGCTTTATTTGTACTTACAAGTAAATGCTGGATTCATTGCCCCCAATATCAGGTGACTGGAGTTTCTGCACAAGTATCACAATTATGCCAATAAAAAGCACAAAGTTTATCTAAAGGAAAAAAGGAAAAAAAAATATGACAATAATATATTTTTTCAAGTGTGAGAAGGAGACATTTCCATTGACTTGCTGGCTTCATTGTCTTAGTATTCTCCAAACTGCAGTCTACAAGTTTTATAGGATCAGGGGTATAGAGAAAAGTTTTCAAGGGTCTTATTGTCCCTTTTCTAGGCAAAATTATCCCACTTACAGCAGCTAAAATAAGGCAGAACTTCCTCATTCCCAAGCACCAGATGAGACAAACACAAGCAAAATTATTTCAACATTTTTCATTATTCAACCAGTGCAAAGAAGAAAAAGAAAGCTCCTTGCACATCAAAACCATACAGCAAAGATCTCAGCAGTGAAAGAATCTTTAACTCCCACTCTCTGAACTAAGGCACTATAGTTTAGTAGTAACTATTATTTAATGTTTCCTCTTCCCTGAAAGTCCTGAACTGTGCCATTTTCCCTCTGCTTGGCTAAATCTGGCCCAAGATAAGAGGACCTCAAATATGTAGCTGTGAAATGAATTCCATTCAGCACACTCAGTCCAGTTTCCTAGTAACTGGCATCTAGGACTGGTTTAGGTGCCCTGGGTTGTCCCACTTGGGCTGTCACCCCAAATGACACATTTGGATTCCTACACACCCCATGCCATGTCTGCCAGCCCCTGCCAAATGCTCCATATTCTCTAGGGTCTTATTCATAGAATTATTATCTATGTTTAAGCAACTGTGTAACACTTTGTCTGCTAATTTAATAAAGATTACTAATGTAAAAAAAGATTTTCTTAATAAAAATGGAATTACTTAGCAGTGTGGATGGCAAAAGATGGACATTCAGACAAGCTGCCCAGTAGCTCAGGACAGCTGATGCAGCATAGTTTGTAAAGCCATTTAAACCAATTTGCATCATTTTCCCTAAAAATTATGGAGGAAGATCCTCTTCCAAGTGCTCCTTACCATGATTGATCCAACCACAGGACCCTTGATCACCCACCACAAGGCTGTGTTGTCATTCATGTCCCAGCAGCTGCAGTCATTAAAGAAGGAATGGGGTGAGAAAAGAGAAGGAAAGAGAAACATAAAGATGTAACAAGGAAGTTAATAAATTTACAGTTTTTTTAAAGGAGCAGAGAGAGGGAGATTGGCTTTCCTGCTAAATTATTTCATTTGGGTTCAAAGGTACCAGTTCTTTAGTCTGAAGCTTTCATAATTTGTTTTTATGGTCTTTACCCAAATTATCTGAAAGTAGCATTAAGTATTTTTGTGGCAGTTTCAGTGGGAGCTGTTAGTAAACACTTTGGCCATTTGGGAAAATGCCTTTCTGTGTGTTTCTGTGTGTGCAGACAGTTCAGCTGTACACTTGTCCCTTTGGGAGAACAACTCAGCAGATGGGAAAAAGAGATAGGATACCTTGAAGGGTAAGAAATGGTTATCCCAAAGTTGGATATCTCAGTCACTTTCCTGGGGTAAACAGGCAGGAATGTTGATTCCTGACACTGACAGTATATGAGGGTATACTAGAGACTGGTTGTATTGACATATAGGAATGATTTTCCAGTCACTGGGCTGCCAGGAGTGAGGATTCATCTAAGAAGGTTCAAGTAGAGGTTGGGGTCAGCTCCTTTCTTAAGCTCTTGAGAGTGAGTGATCATAAAAAAATGGCATTTCTATTTCAGTATTTAAAATCTTCTTCCAGGCTCCCCAAAGGACTCAAATGAAGATTATTCCATACAGTTGATTTGGACAAATCCTTTTGTAGAGTAAGCTAATTACAGGACCCATGAATGTATGGGGGTCTTTAACTGTAACATACATTTTTAAAGCTAGAAAAACAGCAATAATGAAAAAAACCCTTTTTTCTCCTGTCACACCACTCCTGGCTACACTATTTTAAGTCATTAAAAATTGATGGTCAGTGAAAAAATATCTTTTGTTGGCCTTTGCTTTCTTTCCCTCTTGCTTCCTTTTGGAAAACATAAAAAAATGGGAAAATATCTACTTTGTACCTGCAGTTCTGAGAAGGAGGGTTTCCCTCCCATTGGGACAACAGCCAGAAGTCCCAGCAGTCGTTGTCATGGTGCTTTTGTCAGATGCCAAGAAATAATTTGAAGGAACATAGAGCAATAAACCACTGCTGATCTTATGAGAGCATTAAATGCAACTTCTGTGCCTTTGAAATGGTAGCCTGGTATCTGGGGGATAAGTGAAAATCTTTTGTTTAAACAAAACCAGGTATGTGTGCAAGTGTAAGGAGGGCAAGCTAAAATTCCATCATTAAAGTGCATATTTGGGAGCAGTTGAGTGATGTCTGGTTTAGAAATTTTAGTTGAACTGAGGTATGCAGTATTTTAATTTTTGTTATGGCTTCCCATAACACCAACAATAAAGATCTGTGTGGTAGAGCTGGTGAGAAGAGAGAAAATTCAGAGTTGGGATGTCAAATTTGCACAAAAATAGATTTATTTGCTCTTATTGACTAGTCAGAGAAACTTAAAATCCCTCCAGGATGGTGGGGATTGCCAAATGTAAAGAAACATTTCTGAGTTACCTCTCTTTGGATGCTCAACTTAAAATATCTGAGAGGGGACAAATATTCTGAGGGAATTCCTTTCCACCCAGTCTGTAATTCAGGCTCTTTTTAATTACCAACAACTCTACACGACAAAACAAAACCCCTTAATTATTATATTTTTAATTCATTTTATGCGTTTATAAATTAAGTGTCCTCTTCTGCAAGCTACCCACTATTTGCAGAGCTCAGCCTCTCTGAGATGCACATTAAATCTGCCCTGAAAATCTTCAATGCTGGAAGAATCTGGACAAACTCTAACCTTCATCTGGCTGTTCAGACATTCATGAATAGCAATTTGTCTGTATAGAAATAAAAAATTACAGGGGATGGATACTATCCATTCATCTATTCATCTGCAGCCCAGGTCTGGCTGGGACAGATAGATACTTGGTGGTTGTTTTTTGGTTTATTTTTTCCTCCCCTATTTAAAATATGTATTCTGGGGAGATATATTCTCTCCTCCAAACACTTATTCTTCTTAGATTTATTCCTTTCCTTTTCCAGGATTTGTTCCCATCAAGCTCAGATGCCAAAGTCTACCCTGTAGACATCAACAATTCAATTCAGTATCAAGCTCACACAGAGATTTTTTCAAGGAATTTTTTTCTCCTCTCCCTGTGACATCTATAGGATGGATGTGGTAGAAGTAACATCATCTTCTGCACAGATGAACATGACCAGAAGGATAAAAAAAAAAACCCAATGCACCACAAAAAGTCTGTAATACCAACCAACAAGATGCACTACATAAAGTGGCTCCCTCATTTCTTTCAAATTCATCACTTCAGTGGAGGTCAGACACCCAGGATTCTTTTTCAGGATGGATGAAGAGAAGAGAGGCAGTGGGATGGGGTAAGGATGTGAGTTCCATTTGAAAAGGCCAGAGTCTGATCTCTGTTACCTCTCTGGTGTACATCTGGAATAACCCCATTTAATTCAGTAGCACAGCTCTGGATAAAGAGTTGCATTTCTCTCCACAAACCTCTCACTGACAGTGCTGTGAATCAGGAGCTGAAGCCAGGGGAGCTCTGCCAGCTTTAGAAGGAGCAGGCAGGAAGAGTTTCAGGCTCAGAATCTGTATTTTACTCCATTCCTTTGCAACTCTGGTTTCCCAGCTCAGTCATTCCTGCAATGCTTTCAGGCTCCCGCTGGCTTCTTGCCCACCCCCAAAACAATGCTGACTGATTTTTTAAAAAGTTAGCACTGAGACACTCAGCTAGAATCTGTCTAAAGTCATTGCATGCTAAGTAGCCTCTCTAACGCAAAAAAAAAAAAAAAAAAAAAAAAAAAAAGGCATGGGGACCTGTTTGTGTTGGGTTTTTTTCTTCTTTTTTCTTCTGCAAGAAATTCTCCCTACCCGCAAAATATATGAAGTATTTGTACTCTTAAGAAATATTAATGCATTTAGAACCAGTGTTGTAATCTTACCAGTGACACATCAGGGGGTTCTGGCTTGTTTTGTGTGGAAATAAGTGATTTAATTTGGCTTCATGTAGGAATAGAACACTGGGTCACAGCACTTGCTTTGCCAGTGGAGGAAGGGCTTCATGTGCTTTCCAAAATAAGCATGAAAGAAGAAGGATGTAGAAAAGATGACAGAACAGTGATTTTTGTGCAAATTTTAGATCCAGGTGTCTCTAGTACACCTAGGTGATAGTAAAACCTGAGCTAAGTGTCTCGGAAATGGGATTTGGGTAATACCTTTCACTCAAATCAAAGTGCTTGGTCACTGCTGGATTTTCAAAATTTTGGGATGGAATGGAATGGAATGGAATGGAATGGAATGGAATGGAATGGAGGACTTTTTCAGTTGGAAGGGACCTACAATGATCATCTAGCCCAGCTTCACTCTCTTTCATCCCCAGCAGTTTTCCTAATATTTCACCAATTTCAAGCATAGATATCAGCAAGTGGAAAATACCCCAACATTGCTAAGTTTTTATATTTTTAAGGTGTATATTCATGTCCATTCTTACCAGATGTGTGTGCTGTTCTATCAGACCAGTCAATCTACTGACTAAAGAGATGTGCAAAGCCATCTCTGGGAGAAGCCTTTCCTTCTGATCCTTTAGAAAAAGATCTAGGATATTTGCAGGGTTTGTTTTTTTTTGGGGAGGGGGGGGTTGCTTTTTTTGGAGTTTGAGTTTATTTGTTGTTTTGTTTTGTTGGGTTTTTTTTGTCTGGTTGGTTTGGGGTTTTTTGTGTGTGTGTGGGGGGGGTTTTCCCCACACAGAACGTAGGATATGGATTTTCTGTTTCACGTCATCTCCTCCTCTAGACTTGGGGAAAAAAAAACCTTTCAATTCATTACATTTACAGGCTACATCTTCTTTCACGAACTCATCACTGCAATAAGGATGTAAACATCACAGAATAGTTTGGGTTAAAAGGGACTTTTAAAGGTCATCTTCAAATTAAGGCTGTTTACACAGCTAAATACAAAAGCACTCCAGGTTGAACACTGAACCTAAACTACTTGCAGCCTCAAATCAATATCAGAAATGGAAGGATCAGAGTTGTGTCCTATGACCACTCTATTCCTCTTTTACCCTTCCCACTGTGATGAGTGAACCTCAAATGGTTTCCCATGCAGCAATACCTACCCAGTGTCATCAAAGTGAAGTCTCAGCACTGCCCAGACAGTGACACAAATTGTTGGGGTACCTGCAGAAGAGAAGATGGTGAGATCATTAGCAGGCTGGATACATTTATTAATCAGTAATGAGCACTTTCTGCAACCTCTCCACTGAGGTTCTATTTCCTAACAGCACTCGTGTACAGAAAAAATTCAATTAATGACATTAATTCCGAGCTATAGAAACACCTGGCTCAGTCAGAGGATGGGTTTGTCTTGGTGATCTTCCAGAAAGATAAAACTGATAACAGGAAAGAATGAAGCTTCAGGTCATTATTGCTGAAAGTTGCATGAACATTAAAACAAAGTCTGTACCAAATAAAAGCAGTGACATCAGCTTTCATGTCTAGAGCTGCTGTAATTATGCAATAATTGGGGAATGACAGATGTTGAGCTGTAATGACATTACTGTAGTCTTTGTGTTCTTATGTGGTTTTGTTGTAAGTGATTTGCATTTATTGCATTTTCTCCATTGTTGTGCAAAGAACTGATTTTGCTTTACTTAATCACAAGAAATCATTGTAGGAGAGTATTTCAGTAACCACAGGACTTTTAATTTTTTTTTCCCCATTAAAAAAATTGAACCCCAGCCTCCCAAAAGAGAATACTGGGAGCAAGAATTTAATTTCTGTTTCAGACACTTCTTGACAATTTAAAAAATGCATGTAAAATAAAAGAATTCATTCAAAGCAGCAGGAAACCACTGAGAAACCTGGCTTTATTTTTTTCTTTCTGAAAGAAATTTTTCAGTAGAAATATTTTTATAAAACAACACAGGCTTGACAGAAAACTCCAGGTGAGTGGGATCTACATTTCATGGCAAAAGAAATCTTTGACTAGCAAACTGTGTCCAACTATTCAGGCACCACTGGAAAGATAAAGTGCTGAAAAAAATCCAAACAAGGACCTTGCTAACCCCAGCCTGCAGCAGTGAATGAGACTGGGGTAAGTTGACAGGAACAATTATGTCTCATCCAATTTTCAAGGCTGTGTTGATGTCACATTAATTTGTCATTCGACTGAACCCACTTAAGTGAGCCCCTGTCAAATCTCATGTTCCTGCTCTCAGAAATAAAAATATCCCTGTTAGGCCTAGATGACTGATGAAGCCCTCCTCCTTTCAAAAAGCCCAGACAGACTGATTTGAAAGGAAAATGAAAAAGGAAAAAAAAAAAAAAAAAAAAGAGAGATAGATAAAATGAGGTGCTCTGGGAAGAAAAAATCATGCATCTTTAATTTAAGCTGAAGTCTGGTTTTCTCACATGAGAATACCTAGAAAATATTGAGATTTTTGCACTCTTAAGAGATGCACAATAATAAAAATAATCTTTATATACTAACCATGGGTCTGATGTGCTATGTAGTTTGCACTGATTTGAACTCTAAGTTTTGATGGCATGAATGGTGTTCCAGCCTGTGCAGGAAGGCAGAAGTAGGCTAAATGTGTCATAAAAATATAGTTCAAAAACCAGGTTTTGAAAAAAAAAAACAAACCAATACCTGGAGTTTTGAACTATCTGCTACAGGAATACAGAGACACGTTACTTCACATCAGAAGATATCTATATCTTCATTGATTTTACAGCTTATGAGAAACACTAGAAAACAGACAAGTCTTAAAGGCTGAGACCTATTCTTGCTGACTTTATTAGGATTAGGAGAGAGCTCAGGAAGCCAGCAATCTATCCAGGGAGTCTACCAGCAGCATATTGCATATTCAAAAGAAAAAAACCTCCCTGGATCCACAGAGCCATATGCAGCTCTCATTAAGCAAATGAGGACACTGGTGTGCTCAGCACATTTTTAAGAAACAGATGAATATCCAGATGCTGCAAAATGCTGAGCTCTTGCTTATTATTGCTACAATGCAACTCTCCCCCCATCAGCTCGGAGCTGAGGGGCTGCTTTGGCCCTTCATGATTTGAATCCAGAGGCTGGAAGGGCTTCTGGTTTTGCAAAGTGCCAATCACTCCTGCCAGGTCTGGGGAGCTGTATTCAACCTCAGGTATACAGGAGTCAAGAAAATATTGGAAAAAAAAAAAAAAAAAAACCCAAATCAAAACTATCCACATTTGGAGATCCTCTTGGTGCTATCAACAGATATTCTTCATTATGCTTTGAACAAGAAGTGATATCTAAAAACTGAGCAGCTTAATATTATTTATGGTATTCAGCTCAAGAGCAGTTCTTTTTAGGTTGCATTACAGAATGAATCCATCTGGGTTTTTCTTTCATTACAGGGATTATTTTAAAAAATAAAATCAGTTAATGGGATGTTGTAATATTCTGACATTCAGACAAACCTACATATTTCTGACTCGTGCAAAGTTAATTAAAGGAACCCAGCCTCTGATTTATGTTCAGGTTGCAAAGATTTATGCATTTTTTTCTTTAATAATTGTCACGTTTTCGTGTACATAACCCCCAGGTTCTTTTTGAAAACAGCTTTATATCTGTGCTGTGGATAATACACAGGGAACTTTGAACATCTTTTTTCCAATAGTTTCTTTTTCAATAGTCTTTTCCAATAGCCCCTCTTTTCCTATAGGCTTTATATATCATAGATTATTTCTCATTGCTGGTTCTCTTCTTACTTCTCTATTCCTTTGCTCCTGTTGCAGGGAGTCTTTTCCAGAAGATGGGAGATTTTGTGTGTATACAGCTACATCAGAGGGAAAAAAAACCCCAAACCAGTTGTTGTTTACTTGAAGGTTCATGTTACATGAGGCTTTTAGGAGAATAGTTTAAGGTTTGTGGTTTGTATGTAGACTTTACACATAAATATACAGAATTATTTCCAGGTTATTTCAGAAGTATGTTTTCTTTCAATTAAGAATTGGGTTTAATGTTCTTAGGATACACTTAAAATCAATGTATTCTTCTGTAAAGGTGATGAAGATACAGATATCTTTTGATGTAAAGAAAAGTGTCCGTATATCCCTGCAGCAGATTGTTCAAAACTCCAGGCTGATCTGAAATTTGGTTTTTTTAACTATATTTTTCATTCACCATCTGACTTTTGCACAAAAATGTCAGCAAAGAACTCTTTGAATTAACCTGTTGCAGGAATCTTTTTATCTCCAGAAAGCCAAGTTAAAAAACAGTTAGACTGCCTATCAGTGTAACTGGAATTTCTGAAACAAATTTTGTTTTTTCCCATTGAAAATTTCCATTTCTTGTCCAGGTAGGATGAGCATATGTAGATACTCTTTCAATAAATATTTAATTTAACTATTATCTGGAAGAAAGTTATAAATGAAATCTTAGAAAATAAACTAAACCTAGCAATACAGATTAGATTAAACTGAAAAAAGTGGCATTAAGGTCACATCTTGTAAAATGCAGTTCTGAGTTGTGGACTACATTTCTGCAAGAGATGCAGTGTCCTCCTGATTTTGGTTCAATTCTATGCATGCAAAAGAAAGTGCAACATGGTCTGGCCTGCAGTGGTAGTTCTATATGAAGATGAAAACTATACATAGAAATTGTATGTGGACATATTAGATGGTTTGTGGAGACATCTTGCACACCAAGAGGCATTTAAGACAAGAAATGTCACATACCCCAACCAATAATTGTGTACCAGTAGAAATATCTCCTCTCTGGGAAAAAGGTTTCTACCAATAAAGTGAAAAGGTACAATCCCTCAATGAAAAGCCAGAAGTAGTTGGACATGACACAGTAGTGAAAAAACACCATCACTGCTTTGCATTCCACCTGCAGAGAATCAAGAAAAACAGAGTTATTTCTGTGTTCTTTCCACCTAGCAGGTGGAGAAAAATAAGCTTTCAACCTCTCCAAATCTCTCAGGGGAAAGGAACGCAGCTGGGATTGGTATTATACTTTTTTAATAGCAAAGTTTTAAAAGCAAGAAAAGAATGTGAGGTGCTACTTAGAGAATGAAGCTTGAAAGGGCAGGAAGCCAATTTTACCAGTGGGAGGTGGTCAACAAAGGTCTTCAGAGAGCTTGAGAACATCCCACGTCAGTGGGAGCTCACGTCGTCAATGGATGCTTAATTGCTAGATTTAAGCCCCCTTCCAAGAGTTAAGTGCAGAGAAGAAAAGAGTCCAGTTCTGTACTGAGAAAGCCAAGGAAGGATCTGAAATGGCATAAGGATTGTGGGAAGCCCTGAGAGTGGGATCAGAAAGGATGCACCCTCCTGTGTGCAGTTGTACTTCCCTGCCATTTGTGGGTGTTGTCACTTGGGGATAGAAACAGGAAAATAAGTGCAAGTGTAAAGGAAGAAGATTGATTTACTGTAAAAACAATAGAAGCTTTCATTCACTTGTGGGGGGTAAAAGAAGTAGACAAAAGAAAAAAAAAATTTAAATGGGGTTGTTGTCCTGAAGGAGGCTGATGGGGACCTTCTCACTCTCTACAGCTCCCTGGAAGGAGGTTGTAGCAAGATGGGAGGCAGTGTGTTCTCCAAAGTAGAAGGAGAATAAGAGGAATAAAGTCTCAAGTTGTGCCAGGGGAGGTTTAGATTGGATAATGGGCAATTTCTTCATGAAAAGAACTCTTTTCTGAAAGGGTTGTCAGGCACTGGCAAAGGCTGTCCAGGGAAGTGTTGAGTCACCATACCTGGAGGTATATAAAGGATGTGTAGATGTGGTGCTGAGGGACATGGTTTAGTGGTGGACTTGGAAGTGTGCTAGGTTAATGGTTGGACTCAATCTTAAAGATCTTTTCCAACCTGAATTATTCTCTTTTTATGACAAAAATCTTGGGTGGAAACTGAGCACTACTTTGATTCAACAAGAACAGGACACCCTTGTCCTTTCCAGTGTGAGATGTCACCAGTCCTACAAAAGAAGTTTTCAAAAAATCAGAGTAGAAAGCTCCGTCCAGGCAGTCTTGACTGGTTCCCACTTACACTGCATCCTCTGGGATAAATCTGCAAACTCTACATTTAAACAATCAGATCTTGAGTTTCTTTATGAAAGCTCAGTCACAGCTGGAGCTCTGGTCATTAGATGGTTGGTTTTAAAATGTTTTATCCTTCGAGTGTTTCAAAACAAAGAGGCAGATGTCACTATCAGAAGAGCAGTGTGAACAGACTACAGATCAAACATGTCTTCAGCTTCAGCACTATGAAAAATTAAAAGCAAAACCCAGTTTCAATGACAAAGAAGAGGCTGACTAAGAAATTACACAGCTGCAGTTTCCTTGTGGAAGTGACTCACAGCAAACTGAGCTCATAACTGGATGGATAAAGGAGCTCTCAGTTTGGGAATGTCATAATTACACCTGGGGAGCTGATTGATCTAATCAAATATTAGTCTTAAATTGTGACAGGAATTTGGATTAAATTTCATACAAAGTTAAGTGCACCTGTGAAAGAGACTGCTTTCCATGAAACCACACACTTCAGATACCAATCTCTGGCTAAAATGAATTAGATTTTGAGATTGTGGCTATCAGGGGTATTTTCTATTCCTGAATGGTCACCCTCTCTATCCATGACTTGGCCTGACATCCAGAACAGATGAGGCTCTGGAGAAAAAACAGACCTTCAGATGAAGGAAAATACTTGTGTCTGCTCTCACCCTACCTACCTATCTGCAGAGCTGTGAAAGGGAGAAAGAACATGAATGGAATCAGAAGCCAAACCCTGTAGACTTGTCTGAAAGGACAGGACTCTGGGCACCATGATATCCTGAGACAATACCAGCCACAGTTCTGCTGCAGATGTAGAGGGAATCTGACCACTGATTACTTTCACTCCCAACAGCTTCTCAGCCCATGATGCACAACAGACTGCTGCCATCATGCTATTTTTTATCTCATGTTAAAAAAAAAAAACAAGAAAAAAAAAAACAAACACCAAAAAACACCCAAACCTAAACTTAACCAAAACATAAACAAAAAAACCCCAAGCCAAAACAAAACAAAAAAACCACAAAAAACAAAGGAAAAAGCTAAAAAGCTTTGGCTGTGGTTGTACTTACCGTTGAGATAAAACAGTGGTTGCCATCCTGTTCAGCATAAAGAACCCCATCTTTAATGAACACAGATATTGCACGTAGAATGAATGAGACAAAGAGGTTCATATGGATAAAATTTCGAGTGCAGTGAAGCTTCCTAGAGAGGAAAGAGCAAGGGAGAGGAAAAGAAGAAAAAGAAAAAAAAACCCAAAAGCTTTTCTTTCAAGGAAATATCACACTAGGCCTATCTGCACACATGGCTCCTAGAATCCTGGTGATAAGATGAGCAATTTGAAAGTCAAGAGTGTGACCCTAAACTAACCAAGAGGAGGATTTGGGGTTTTTCCTGGGAAATCATGCAGGTTAACACAGAACAGACCAAGTTCACTGCAGCCACTACAACTTCATAAAACAGTCCCACAGCTTCTGCAGTTGCATCTACCATCCAGAAAAATGGGATTACTGGAGCGTGTCCAAGCTGGGGGAACAACTCTATTAAAAGGTTGTCTCCATTTTACTCGAAATCTGGTGAGTCAAAAACTTAAATATTGTTTTGTTTTCAGTCTCTCTCTGCTGAACTCACCTGAAACGACACAGGATAACCATGGCAGTGGTGAGGGAAACAAGAGATGTGCTGTATCCCACTGTGTACAGAGCCTTCACAGACAGGTAGTAGTAATCCTTGGGAGGAAAATAAAACAAGGTTAAAAAGTCCATCTCAGGTCACATCTTTACCCTGAAAACATGCAGGGGGAACCACAGGCAGGATTTGTTTCTTGAATGGCCTGGTTGTTTTTCTCCTCTTGGTTCCTCTGAGATCTCAGTGTATATTAAAGCATTACTCAATGTCTGATGTACTCCAGGGTCTGCCTACCATGAAGCTTTTTGTCAGTGAGGAAACAAATGTTGTCTCTATTTCTTTTACCACTGTGAATATATCTGTAGAATAAAAGTAGTTGGCTAAGGGGTTCTTTAGTCAACAGGGGAAGAACTGGGGGCTACTTCATGTTTCTGGAAGTTAAAAGATGTATGAACAGTAAATCATCATATTCTGGATATATTGAACACAGTGCTGGGAAGGATTTAAGTCTTGCTTCTCACATTTTTATGCCTATGAATATCTGAGTGTTTCATCCTAATTGCCATCAAATCAGAACTTGAGCAGAGGCTGGACAAAAAGTACCCTGCTTCTCCCACCTGCATTTAGTTGAAAATTATAAAATTAATTCCCACCTGATTATCAGACTCTGTTGCATTTTCATCAAAGCCACAAGCATCATAATAATGAGGAAAAGGTTCAGACCAGCCATCTTCTGTGCAATTTCTGCTGATGTCCCCTGTGTCAAGTAGAGGTGAGAAGGTGACAATGCTGAGGCCAGGACATATCCTCCCTCCCTGTGGTGCACGACCAAAGAAAACCTCACACTACCACTGTGGTCACTGTTGATCTGGCTCTCCACAGAAGACTTTAATGGCATCTCAAAAGTTCAATGACATATTTAATGACCCAGATCTAAAATAGGAACCCTAAGGATGTCTACTACTACATCTGGTCACCAGAAAGCAAAAAAAGGATTAATCAGTATAATCAGTGCCTCCAGGTCACCAAAAATCTCATTCACCAGAGGGTACCTAATCTAGAGGTCAGCAAAATGTCCATTTCTCTCCATTGATTGTGAAAGGCATCCAGGGGATACAGTTTTGATGTAGCAATCTACCCTTCAAATGGCTGGAGGTTAAGGCCAGTGCTTAAGTAGAAATAGACACTTTTTGCTATTTAAAATGATCTTAAGACATCTGAGTCCATCTGCATTTGATGGTCAAGACAACTCAAGGCTGATATGATTTTTTTGGAGCATCTTCTGGAAGCCAGATAGGATGCTGTAGGGAATGTAAAACAGCCATTGTCAGCCAGGATTGTAAAATAGCCACTGAGGCAGCTGGATTGTTCTCCTCCAGCTAACATGCATCCCACTCATTCATCTTCAAGCCTGGGCTCTATTCTGAGAATGATTTTGGGAGGACAGCCAAACATAGAATGGGAATCTTTTTCTTTGTCTTCATAGCAAAAAATTCATTTTTGTCTCCAGATGTCCTGAGAGGCTTAAGTTCATAATTTCATACCTGTTTCAGAGCTTCTCACATTTCTCTGCCTATTATTTGTCCTAAGCCCTGTATATAACCTTCCCCTACAGGAAGCATTGGAAAGGAAGCTCTAAACTGGCTCAGAGAAAACCCTGTTCTCTTTTTCTCTTTTACCCCTAAATATCTGGCTAATATCACATAAGGACTAGCTCCTAAATGTCCTTCACTGACAAAGACAAAATGTTAAAGCTGTATTGGGAAAGAGGAGCTGGAGATGGAAGAGGAAAGTGTCTCTTGACTTTCACATTGTTACTGAGCTGCCTAAGGGGGGATGATCCCCAAGCTGCTCTTTTCAAGCACCATTGCTCCTGTAAGAGCTCAGTGACATGGCTTAAAAATTAAAATTGGGCTGCTGGATGCACTTATTCCTCCCCAGCACAATAGAAGAGTTTCAGTTTATCAAGCTACCACAGTTTTTGGAGTTGCAGCTCTCCCTTGACCGTAATCGATGGAAATTTCCAAATTTTATTATTATTTTTTTTTTAATTAAGGTTGTGTTGCTTTGCATTCTTACAGCTTTTTAGTCAAGCAGCTCAGGACACTAGCAGTGACCTCCTTTTTAGAGAATCTGTTTGCCATCCATGCAGCAGAATACATCTATTTAATCACAGAACTCATTTAAGAACATTTCATTACTTGGCAAATTCTGGTAAATTGCTCTTGTACATTCACTCCTATTTTCTATGGAAAAAACCCACTGACTTCTGGTGTTGACTTCACTTAATGCCATTCAATAATTATTGTTAAGCAGATATAATTTGTAAGAATATACTTGCTAGATTGAGAGGCTCAATAGAGGAGGAATAAATTTTCATA
The DNA here is from genome assembly GCF_036169615.1 of Heliangelus exortis. Classification (NCBI taxonomy): domain Eukaryota; kingdom Metazoa; phylum Chordata; class Aves; order Apodiformes; family Trochilidae; genus Heliangelus; species Heliangelus exortis. The sequence continues at coordinate 4,168,905 of NC_092423.1, forward strand.
ATACTGCTAAAATTATCACACCAGAAAATGTGTCACCATCATTAGAATGGATTATAAAACAATATTTAAATGGCAGGAGTAAACATTTCCTTTATGGAAGCTTTGGAACTTCCTTTGTAACAACAGTAAAGTAAAAAGAGAATATTTCCATGTTTCTACTACTTACCTAGGGGAGTCTGAGCTGTGCTCTCCAGCAGGTCATAATCACCTAAAAAAGTGGAAATTTGGTATGAAATTGTTCTGATTGTGTTTTCTATTAGGGCACAAACTTGTCTCTGTGGAAATCACTGAATAGAATCCAATGGATTCTTCTTTGAATCAGGCCCAAAGGCAATTAATACTTGATTCTGTCATTTCAAGAAGTAAACACTGTTTTACTGTTGAGTTAAATTAAAGTTGAAGTGGTAAAATTTAAAAATTGCTACTGTAGACACTGAGCATACAGCTAAAAATCCATACCACCAAACTAGGACCAATTTTATTGTGAAAATATATGTTAAAAACTCTTATTTTTTAACTTAAATTTATAATTCATAGATATGCAAGTATGGTTGATTTCTACAAAAAATAATGAAAATTTCTCTCCCTCCATCGATGACAAAAAGTAATAATTAATTTACTTTAAGAGTATAAATTTATGGTTTTAGGTTAGATCACACTGATATCTAGAAATTGATCAGATTTTTACTTTATTTTGTTATCAGAATATCCCAATGAGCTATATATATTCTTCAACTTTTCAATTATCTGCTATTCTCCTGTTCTCTACATACAATTTTTGAGAACAGAGGTCCATAGGAGGAAGTCAACACAACTGGTTCTTACCTGCATGGGTTTGCCCCAAGTTATCTACTTCCCAACCTGAAATTAGAAGAAAAAACCAATTTAATTAGATCTTGGTAATAGTTTCCTTCCCACAAGGGGAGTGGATGTAGCAGATCCTAGAGAAAAAATGCAACAAGCTTTCTTTAAACCATTTTTTTGTTAAGATCAATACTGACTATTTATGACTGGAAAGTAGTTTTCAGAGGATGGTCCTTTGGATTGTATTGGTCCACCACTTGTTATCACAGAGTTTCATTAAACTTTAGCATGGATATGAAAATGAGATCAGAGAGGGGTTTTTCAATTTTTTTTTTCTTTTCTTTTTTCTCTTTTTTTTTGTTTTTTCTTTTCTTTTTTTTTTTTTTTTTTTTTCTTTCTTTTTTTTTCCTTTTTTTGGAAAGAAGGAGTTTTCTGAATCCATGCTGATTTGTAGAATAAAACCCCAAGTATTACAAAATAAAAGGAATAAAGAGGAGCTCCCTGAAGCCACCAAGTGGTGCTGCTGTACCATGCACAGAGGAACCTGACCAAGCTGACAGCAGAAAGCTCTGCCAGTGGCCCATCGACTGGTGAAAAAAAAAAATAATTATTAAATGTTTTCAACATTTCATCAACTGCTGCAGCAGGTTAAATGTTTAGATTGGCTTAGTTCTGTATGCTCTGGAGTAACCACAGGGCTTCAGGTTGTTCTTCTTTAACCCTGAACCTATGGTCAGCCCTTAACTAAGGATTGGAAATGCCCTGCACTGCTTTGTAGGAAAAGGGTTTCAGTAAAAGTAAAATCAAAGTAAAAAAGATTCTGGTTTTAATCCTGTGGGAAAGGAGAAAGACAGCATGTTAGGAAACAAAGCAGGAAGGGGAGCCTTTTCTGTACAGCATAAACTGCATGTTGTATTTTAAACTTTTTCAAACTGCTGAGTAATTTTAAATCCATTGATTTCTCTCTTTCCTGTGCAATAAACCAGATGTGCTTTTTGATCTTCTGAAACAGAAAATAGAGGATTTGGGGTGAAGATGATGGTGGGTGTCTAGAAAACAGCTGGAATTTTTGCTAAAGGCCCTTCTATCTCTTTCAGCATCCCCCAGGTAGGCTTGGACCGTGTCACTGCATGGAATTATTCAATATCAAACCTAAACACACAGCCTGCTAGTGTAACTCTGGATGCTTTTTCCTGAAAGCTGTGATGAGAGCAACTATTTATTATTTTTTTTTCTCCTGCCTTCTCTGCCCAGCTCCATCTGCTTGCAAAATTTCATACATGAGATTTCTTGGAAGTTTGCAAGTATTGGGTAGGGGGACCAGTTCTGGAGAGAAGACACCAATGCTCTGAGCAAACATTTTCCAGTGAAGATCATTCAGTTTCTGCCTCAGACTAAATTACCAAATGCTGCTGAAGAGCTATGGCTGTGCTCCAGATTCTTGGCAAAACAACAGGGATGGCTCTGCACAATATTTTTGACCCCCAGGTTTATCAGTAGTGATCTGGCTCAGGTGTAGATACCTACACTGCTAAAATCTGAGTTCAGAATTCTACCTTTAGGATAACATGTGGGATTTTTTTACCTGTGCTTTTATTAGGCAGAAATAAAAAATAAAAATCAAGCTGCTGTTCCTTGACCATTGTCTTTTTTAGTGCCTTTCATAGGCTGCTGCCACTTAAATCAGTGGCTTATAGAGAACTTGGTGCTTACACCTCTTTCAGGTCACCTCACCCAGAAGGGTGACACAGAAGCAGGGTAAGAAGAAGCTGTAAAAAACTTCCAGCATTTTTTTCAATCATAAAGATCCAATTTGAGTTTATCAGTTTTATAGAGTGGCTTAAATCCTGAACTGTGGGACTGAAAACTTTACATAATTCTTGTTGGAGAAAGACTAGGCCAATAATAAGTAGATAGAAACCTGATGTTCTTGGTAATTTGGCATGTTACACTGTTTGATCAGAAAAATGTTTAAAATTTAGGAATTTTATTCCTATAATCTAAAAAGGGAGACATAAACATTACCAAATGGGGGTGGTAGCTTGTAACACTGCTGGTAAAATATTAGATTTTCATTCGTTTTGAATTTCATCACATCAGCAATAACAACTAAAACATTCATTAATATATTAATGAATTAATGAATTTATATAGTTTTGTAAAATGAAGAGGATTTTAATAATAATTTCTATTTACATAAACTTCAATTATTATTGCATTTTAACTGTATTTGGACATTATCAAGCAAATCACATTTTTTGACAGTATTAACTTCCTAATAGCTGTAGAACCAAACCTGCCTCTTATTAACATGTTTTTCTACATCTCCATCCTTGCTAATAGACTAAAGAAAGTTCCAGTACAACCTTTTAGTGCACAGCCTTTCAGGTTTGATCCATCAAGCTAATTTTCACTAATATGTTAAGTGACTGGAAAGTCAATTAGATCCACATTGAACATTATGCTCTGAATTGCAATTAATAGTCAGAGTTCTCCTAATGAGTGTTGGGATAACATGCTCACATATAAAATTATGTTTGTGTGTCTGTATATATAGATACATATATATATATATATATAATATATATATATAAGGACACAATGAGGGACCATACAGCCACCATCTGGCTTTAAATTCCCACATGCTGCTGCTGCCCTTTCTGACACCATATGTTTAGGTACCCTGCACCAGAACAGGGATGTTTATATGACAGAGAACTGTGCCAATAATTATATTTACTCACATGTATGAAAATGCAGTAGAGGTCATTTGGATTCTACCTGTACTTAATATTTAATTTACAAATAGAGGGGCAAGGCTTGAACTGGCATTTGAGCTGAGGTTGTAGGAAGACCACACATAAGGCAGTCCCTCTACTTTTTTCAAACTATTCCCCTGAAATTTTTGTGGGTTTATTTATTTCTGGGGGGGGTTTCTGTTTGGTTTTTTTTTTTCCTTTGGTTGTTTTTTTTTCCTTTTTTTTTTTTTTTTTTTTTTCTTTTTCACTTGAGTGCCTTTCTGACTCTAGGGAGACATCAACAAATTTCCTCAAAAATATTGTTGGACACTTTGCTGCATGGACTCTGACCCAAGGGCTCTCGTGCAACAGGATAGATGAAATATATGGCTCTTCCAGAAATTAAGAATAAATAAAATATGCTTTTCATCTGCATTTTGACTGGAAACTCAGTTTTTAAGGGATTTAACTCCAGGATTACACTCAAGACTTCCGTGAATGGCACCTGTGCTCCTCAAAATGTTGTTAAATGACAGCACAGCTCAAGCTACAGAAGGATGAAGCAAACAGTAGCTGTTAAAAAGAGTCTCAGAACACCATGTATTAAATCAATAATTGTTCACATTGGTCAATAAGCTCCCGAGGAAGCTAATGTTATCCTTGACAAAGGATGGTTTATCCAGAATATTGACAGATAGTGTTATTCACAATCTGCACACACTGAAAAGGTAAGTCCCACTCTTTGGGAAATAAAGCAAATCTTTTATTAGTGCTTTAACTGGCACTATTAATTGAGTGTTATTTGCAGTACTACTTAGAGAGCTTTGAGAAGATCTGTAAGAATGCTGAATTATCAATCCAAAGACCAAACACAGAAACCAAACGCAGATAATATTGGTTATTTCTATTTTCTACATGAAGAGGTAAAAAAAAAAATCAAAGGACTTGCCAGTGGCTACCCATGGAGTTAGTGGCAGAGAACCAAATCTTTCATGTTCTTTTCTTGCACATTTTTCAGACTTTTTTCCTTGGTTTTCATTTGCTGAGGTCCAGAAATCATAACTACCTCCTCACTATCCTCCAAGGGAGGAGAAATTTGATGCAAGCAATTGTTGCTTTTGATTTAAAGTGAAGAGGATTGGTAAAGCTAAAGCCAAGAACCAGCCTGTGTATGATGAGCTTCAGAGCTCAGTGCAGCCTTTTAGATCATCTCCCTCATGCCAAAAGTTTCCTGGCTGCTTTCAGTGTCAGCTGGCATTGCAACTGCTTTATCTCCCATAGATTTGTTTATCTGAGCACAACTTGTATTTAACCCTTTTGTTCCACCATTTGTCCCTTATTAGGACCAGGAGGGAGAATGAAAGGTTTCCAAAACCATTCTGGGCTGAAATGGCTCACCCTCACTTTTCCCTTGTTCCTGGTTTTCCCAGTATTTCTCAGCATTCCCAGTATTTTCTCAGTATCGTGATTTGGAGGACTGATCCACATAGGTAATCCTAAAAAAGCTTGGATTTTGACTGTGTGTTAATTCTGTCCCTTGGGAGAGCACAGAGACTGAGACTGAGAGAGGTTCTGGAAAACATTTCCTGCAATCCCTTGTTATTGTGTTGTCCAGCTATGTGGATAATGAGCTGATTAGGCAGGAATCTGCTTTTTTTTTTTTTTTTTTTTTTTTTTTCCTGGTTTTATAGATCAGCACATCAAGCTACCAATTTATAAACACGAAATAAATCAGTGAGCTCTCATGCCTGACTCCCCAGCATCCACCACCTTGTGCCTGTTTGCTCCTTTCCCTCTTGCTTCATGCTGCTCTTATCCACCAGCAATCTGTTCCTCTGGCTGGCAAAGCTGTGATGGGGAGCAGCAGTCTACTTAGCAGCTTTTCTGGGGCTTTCTGAGCACAGCCACCACTGTCTGCCTGCTTCTTATGCCCTCTGCCCACTCCTGCACCTTGGCACACATGATCCCACATGCAGGCTGCCCAGGTCATCCCTGTTCCTTCATTATAGATATTTTTTTAATTTTTTTTTTTAATTTTTCATGGGGGAAAGTGATGCAGAATTGGGTGCTAGGTTTTTATAATCTCATTAGCAGGATCTGCAGAAAGTGGCAGCCAGGTGAAGCCTTCAAGATTCCTTCACCTTTCCCTAGGATCATAGATCCTAGAATGGGCTGGGTTGGAAGGGACCTCAGAGATCATCAAGTCCAACCTTTGATCCACTCCTGCTGCAGTTCCCAGCCCATGGCACTGAGTGCCACATCCAGGCTCTTTTGAAATATCTCCAGGGATGGAGAATCCACCCCTTCCCTGGGCAGCCCATTCCAATGTCTGATCACCCTCTCCCTAAAGAAATTCTTTCTCATGTCCAACCTAAACCTCCCCTGGCACAACTTGAGACCTCTTGTGCCCTCTTGTCTTGCTGAGAGTTGCCTGGGAAAAGAGCCCAACCCCCCCCTGGCTCCAACCTCCTTTCAGGGAGTTGGAGAGAGTGATGAGGTCTCCCCTGAGCCTCCTCTTCTCCAGCCTCAACACCCCCAGCTCCCTCAGCCCTTCCTCACAGGACTTGTGCTGGATCCCTTCCCAGCCTCCTTGCTCTTCTCTGGACCTGCTCCAGCACCTCAAGCTCCTTCCTGAGCTGAGGGGCCCAGAACTGGACACAGGACTCAAGCTGTGGCCTCCCCAGGGCTGAGCACAGGGGCAGAATCCCTTCCCTGGACCTGCTGGCCACGCTGTTCCTGAGCCAGCCCAGGATGCCATTGGCCTTCTTGGCCACCTGGGCACACTGCTGGCTCCTGTTCAGCTTCCTGGCAATCCAGACTCCCAGGTCCCTCTCTGTCTGGCTGCTCTCAGCCACTCTGTGCCCAGCCTGGAGCTCCCCATGGGGTTGTTGTGGCCAAAGTGCAGGACCCGGCACTTGGAATGTTGAACCTCATCCCATTGGGATCAGCCCAACTCTCCAGTCTGTCCAGGTCCCTCTGCAGAGCCCTCCTGCCTTCCAGCTGATCCACACTTCCCCCATCTTAGTGTCATCTGCAGATTTGCTGATGATGGACTCAATCCCCTCATCTAAATCATCAATAAAGATATTGAACAGAACTGGGCCCAACACTGATCCCTGGGGGCCACCACTGGTGACCGGCCGCCAACTGGATCAGCACCGTTCAGCACCACTCTCTGGGCCCAAAAGAGATAACTGTTTCCCTTCACATTTTTCAGGAATTTTGCATTGTCCAGCCTCATGCCCCACAGACAATAGTTTAAACTATAGGATGAAAGTTTTCAGCACAGTTGGGATATACTGGATGTTGTCATTGCCCTGGCCAAAGGGATTTGTGAGCACCATGTTTGCACAGAAATGGTGCTGTTCACTGCATTTAGAAAACAGGAAAACAGGCAAAGGACAATTAAGAGTAAGACTGGGAATCCTGGTGAATATTTGGGTGATTGAATAAGAACTGTTGCCTAAGGGAATCTGAAGAATTGATCCTGTGGGGCAAATTGGTCCCACCCAATTTACTCACCCGAGGATATGTTCATCTGCTCTTTAAGTCTCCTCCCATAAAGGGCAAAGAGATTGAAACCTCAGGGAGTGATTAGTTATAGCCATTTACTGTAGGATGAGATAAACCAGTTTCTGCAACTCATTATCCAGGAGCTTTTGTGCAAAGGAATGTGTAAAGGCAGTGAGGGAGCTTGATATACAAGTCTTTTCTTCTACTCCATGCTAATTTTAGGGTGCAGTGCTTAATGATGTGGAGACAAGAAGACCCTGGAGGTCACAGAATACCACTGAGGTCCTACATGAAGAAAATAAAGGCCACAGTTTATAGGGCTGGCTGAGGCCCTATAATGGGATGCATAGATGTGATGAAAGTCATGACTTTCTTCTTTTTTACCTCTTTCTTATCAAAGAGCATGAAATTACCAGTAGACTGAGGTCACCATAGCAACTGCCAGGCATCATCTAAACATGATGTGTATGCTTCCTAGGAGGCTGGCTGTCAGAGGAGCATCCATCAGAGTGCAAGATCAGCACAAATACTATTAAAGGACCTCCGAGCTCTGATGAGGGCAGGGATCATATTTCAGAGAAAAGCTTTTGACAGATAAAAACACAGAAAATGAGAAATGTTGTCTAATGGAGGTTATCAGTTATGAAATAAGTCCCAGAAGAGAAAGCATATTAAATCACTTGCTTAAAGGCAAAAAAGAATGTTTGCCCACCATAGCTAAAATCTTGCAATCAACTGAAACTCCATTCTCAATTATTTGAGCCAAGAGGAGAAGGAAGAATAGAGGAAAGTCTGCTAGCAAAGCTTGAAGTACCTGTACATGTTGCACCTACAGCAATATGTCAGTCAATTATCTTGTTCTGTCCAAGAATTCTCCAAAGTGCTCAGCAGCTCTCAGTGTATTCCACCCAAATTAACTTTCAGATCATATTGACAAAGGCCTTGAGCTGCTTTACAGATTTCCCTTAGCCATTGCAGGATGTCATTTTGCAAAAGATCAAGGACTTTATCTTCACCTGAAATGCTCTTGTACACATTATATATTTGAGTATCAGAGGCACAGATTTATGTCCCCATAATTTGGTGGGAAAGGCCATAAAATGTCCTTGTCCTGCAAAAAGAGTTTGTGAGGCCTTAACTACTTGATGAGAAATGAAGTTGCTATTGTTTGATATTAATATTTTCTACCAATTCCCTCTTCACTGCAGATAAATTTTTTGATGCTGTGACCAAGGAGACATGTTTAATTATAGCCTGTCCTCCTCACTTTGGAAGAGATGAATAATCCCATGGCTTTACTGCCTGTGCAAAGCCTAGGGAGGAAAAACAGCAGGAAGGAAATTGTTATCTAGTAAGCATTATTATCTTGGTTATTGGCAAGACTTATTATTTTAACATCAATACTTGTTAGGTCTCATGTACTCATTCTTTGTGTCACAAAGAACTTGCCAAGCATTAAGCAACAATAACACATGCAATCTGCAGACAGCTTTGGAAGCTGTCTAAAACCCTTAGCTGATATATATATAATTAAAAAAAAACCAGATACTTTTGCACTGAACTCACTTCTAAATACTACATTGGATCTTATATAAAGTGAAGGATGAAACTATGAAATGTACAGGATGGTTGTAGCTTCAAAGACTGAAAAATAGAAATAGCTCCTTATTGTTCCCATAATACAAATTATATGGGATAAGTCACATCTGTTTTTTAGAAATAGTTCCTTGGTTCCAGCATTTTATTTCCCTCAGTTTTCATGCTAAAATACCCACAAGGGATGAGATATATATGTGGATAGAAATCCAGACCTTTGTGTTGATCTTTTGCTTTGCCTGTTTGACAGGCAAATGCAATTTGCAGTTTCAGTCTGCTGGAATGCTGACTTTAATTTCAGCTGGTAGCAAAGAAAAACTGCATCTCCTTCTCCAGAAGAAAACAAATCTTCCAGATAAATTTTACTGTTTAGGATGCTTCTAACCTGTAAGTCACCTTTTCTTTCTGACCATATAAAAACTGTCAATACATAACCCAAACTAACAGAAACTGTAACTTGCAAACATTTTCAACAGCTTTCAGATTGGAAAGAAAGTCACTTTGACTCGTTTTTCACCCAGTTTGGGAGTTTCATACTCTTTTCACAATGATGTAGCAAGCACTTAATGACTTTCCCTGGACTGTTTCCCCAGAAATGACACAGGAAAGCTTCCCACGTATGAAGATGTAGCATCACCTCCCCTCTCATTAACTCTTCTTTTTTCATCCTGTTCTGTCTGATTAAAGGTAACATCTAAAGTCAGATAGAAGAAAAAAACCACAGATGGCTTCCCAAATCCAATTAACCCTGAATTTATAAATTCCATTGTTCCCCCATGATATCTCCAGTGCAGAATATATGAGGCTTGGTGTTTTTACATCAGAGTACTTAAGTATATCCCAGTGTTTTTAATGGGATCAGTAATAGACTATTTTCAATTCCTTGTTCTCAGGAATATATATAAAAATTATATATAAATATAATTTAAATATACACAAAATATAAATATACACAAAATACAAATACAGACATAAATGTAAATTTTAAATGTATATAATATATATAAAATATCTATATATATAAATATTTATAAAATAAAAAATATCTATCTATCTATAAATATATATAAAAAAAAATCTATAAAAATAAAGCTTGTTGTCTGAGCACTCAGGTCACATAACTTCCAGAGCAGCATCAAGCCAAACACGTTGATTCAGAAGTGTGAGTTTAGGATATAAATGCCTCTTAAATTTTATAATACCTGGATACATTCTTTGTTCTACTGGGTTTTAATTAGGACTCCCTAATCCTGATATCAACATAGGATGCATTTTATGTCTTTGGTAAAAGTGATGCACATTTTCTCTGATTTACAAAATGAACCATGCTTTGTAGAAATGTTCATTTTGGGTACAGCAGGCAGTGTCCTAAAGTGAGCACTACATAAACATTCTGAATTTGTGGAAGATTCAGTAGAAGCCAATCATATTTATTATTTGGATTTCTGAATTAAGATATTTTTGTGAAAAAAGTATTTTTCAATGTGGAGGGTGTGGCAATGCTCAGAAACCACTTCTTGTGATTTGTATTACTTTTCCATTCCAATCAAAGATCTAAAAATATGCTAATTTCTGCTCTGGTTATTGGGTTTCTTTCTGTTTGAGTAATGCTCTGTAGCTCTGTAGGTTCCAGATTATCTCAGGTGTGTAGGGAAAAGAAAGAAAAGAAAAGCACAGACTTGGCCTCTCTAGATTTCCACTGCCAAGCAGCACCACTTGTGTCAAAAAAAAAAAAAAAAAAAAAAGGAAAAAACCCAAAACAGAGAAAATTCCCCAGGTGGGAATTCAGATCACTTTGTAGGGGTCATCTCTAGGTCTAGCTGTGCCATACTGGAATCCAGCATTACAGCTTGACACACTTTTTTTTTTTCCCTTGTGAAAGTGCCTTAGAATGTTTTAAATGTACCCTGTGGTTGTCTCTGGAGTTGGTACTGGGAAGGCAATGGATAAAGAATAATATACAACAGTGACATCATGGAAGTTATAGCTTTTTTGAGAATGAAATTGTGACTTTCTTGATAACAGTCAAAGAAATGGATGCTAAAGAGAAAAATATAATATTTAGGAGAGCTCTAGAAGGACAGCAACAGTAAACCCTTAACCTATTAGATGAGAAAAGAGGAGTTAAAATTTGGTTTTGGAGTTTTGGTTTTTTTTCATGCAAGGAGGTTTTGAGAATGATCTTTCTGTCCACAATCTGCATCTGAAAGGAAATGAAAAATCTGGTGATTTTGGAGGAGGAGAGAGATGAAATGGAATTTTACAAGGGTCAGCAGCCACACAGTGTGGGATTTACCATTGGGTTTTCTGTATGGTTTTGACAGCAGCTCAAATGTTACTCTTCAGTTCAATTGCAGTGAAAGTAAGAGCAGAGTATATTTTCAACTGAAAACCAGCAGCAGCTGGTATTTTTATCTAAATCCAGTTTATTTAATTCATTTTTATTTTGTAGTCTTTTTTTTCCCTCCATGTGCAGATCAGACTTCACAGTCAAGGAAGCCAAATTCCTTTCTGGACTTCATCAAACAAACAGCCTCCTCCAGTGATTTCAGTAATCTCAAGATAAGCATTTCAGACAGGTCAGAGGAAACATCTTCTACAGGCACCCATTGCTTCCCCTTTCCTGATGCAGAAATCTGGGTGGTGACTTCAGGCTTGCACACAGAGCTTTTAAATACCCAAAGCCAAGTGAGGTAACTCCTACCCTCTCTTTAAAATTAATATTTCCCCACATATTTTTGCCTGTTGGTTTACAAGCAACTGCACCTATAGGTGTTTCAGTGCTTCACAGGACAAACTTTTAAAAAGAATTGTTTCAAATTATTACTACTGTTTGCAAGCATGATTCATGGTCATATTTTGATGTATTTTTGTATTTTGATGTATTGAGGATGGATGTTCCATTGATAACTATTAGTGTCAGTGCCTAGACTGCTTACACATTCTAGAAATATAGCAGCAGCCAGAGGATATTAAAACAATCTATAAAATGTAATTAGCTGTGTCTCAGAAATATTTTAGTAATCTAATAACCCTCTATTTAAGGAATTGTCATAAAATGTGACTTTTTTTCATTAAGTCCTCATTGAAAAAAAACACACTTGGTTAATTTAAATTAGCAGCAATGATAGTGAAAGCTGATGCTGATTCACCCAGGAGAGTGATTATGGATGTAGGTATTTCTGCCCTGGGATCAGCAGTGGAAGTCCAGCTGGATCTGTAGAGATTTCCAACTATTCCAGATTAAATGTTTATTTATTTACTTGATGAATTATGAATTTTGGTTTTGTTCCTACAGCACAGATGTTCAAAACCCCTACAAAACCAACACTACAAGAGGTAACAGCTGTCACTTTTATGAGTGATCCTATAAGTAGATGAAACAACCAGGACACATCTTTACACTGGACTGACTACTCCTCCTTTAGGATCAGATTCTCACCCTGTTACAGGTGAGATGTGAAGCACAGGCTGTGAACAGGTCTGTAAATAATCTAAAAATGTTATTTCAACCCTTTGTTTTCAATAGTTCTAGTTGTAATGGAGATATTTTTTACATAAATATCGATTATATTTTTCTAAAACGTATATTGTTTTTTCATGAAAATATATAAAGAAATAGATCCTTCCCATTAACAGGTAACAGGTTATTTAAGCTCTGGACTAGATCATGTTGAGCTAACCTTGTCTTTGAGGAGGGAGATAACATCAGTGACACTAAGCCTGGAGACAGCCTGGGCTGCAGTGCCCATGCACAGGTGGAGATCACAGTCTTGAGGGATAGGGCTCAGGCAAAGAGAACAGTCAGGACCCTGAATTTTGGGAAAGCAAAATTCCATCTGCTCAAGGAATTAGTCAATAGGACCCTCTGGGAAACTGCCCCAAGGATAAGGGAGAAAAAGAGCTGGCAGATCTTGAAGGACTTTTTTCTACAGAGAATATGAGCTCCTGATCTCCAGGTGCTCAGGCAAGGAAGGCAAGAGACCAACATGGTTGAGTCAAGACTTTCTGGCCAAACTAAAGGACTGTCCTGTAGATGTACATGACACTGCTCTCATGAGACCTCTGACAATATCCCTGAGCACTGCATTCAAAACAGGCAGGGAGGGAGAGAGAGAGAAAATTGTTTAACTTGAGGAGATGTAGGAGGTGGAGATTAGAAGCCACCAAAAAGGAAGGATCTTAATGAAAATCTGGACAGGCACTGTCTTGAGCAACAGGCCTCCTGCAGTTAAATCAGGAGATAACAATACAGCAGCCATCTGTTGATGCACAATAAATAACATAAAAGCAATTTGCCTGCAGGCTCTGAGCATCATTGATAATGGGAGAGCAAAAACCTCTATGTGAGTGTACATCCTGCACAGAGGATGGCCAGAATTGCTTTGGCAGTCAGGCTGAATGACAAGTAGTCAACAAAAATTGATTACAAAGTAATCAAGTACAGTAAAGAAAACAAAAAAATAAGAGAGGGAGTAATAGAGGAACAAACCTGAGTGGATGCTGATGTGTTGTTTTAAACGTGGATGTGGCCACGGAACCAATATTACAGCAGTAAAAATTATGTATAATTATCCTGGCTATAATTAAAGCACACAGGATTACAGTAGTAATTATATTTTTATACCTGATATTTAAAAGAGGGACTTACCTTTCCTCATTAAAAAATTAAGTACCTAGTTTAAGCTAATTTCCCTTAGTACTTGCTGGGTAAAGAGAGATATCTCCAAGCTATGATTCACCTCATATTTCTTGGAATAAACATTAAATTGCCTTCTGTGGGTCTCATTCTCTCCACTGACTATGGAGTCACATGGGTAAATTTAGGTAATGATCACCCTTAAATTCCTTTTCATTTCACAAGAGCATTGGCACTTGCTTCAGTTTCCAGATGGGTTCAAAGGGATGTATTTAAGGATAAAGATTTCAGCATTGCTGGAGCAGAGTATGGAACACTTACTGTCTGCCACAAATTGTACTCTGCATGGGGCTTTGGACTTAAGACTATAAATTAATGATTAATTGGCAAAATAATCTTTAGGAAAAATGATACTGGGAGACAATGGTGAACATGATCCTCAATGGACAGTGATAATTAAGTGATCTGCAGTAGAATAGGTGGGTGCAAGGATGACATGGGAAAAACTGTGTTGATTATTAGCATAGGATTGTTGTTAACTAGCATAGATGGGAGGACTTCACCCATGAAATGGAATCATGAAAAAAATAATAAAAAAAAAGGAATTTCCAGAAAATCTCTAATCAATCTATTTGCTGTAAACATGGTATTAGTTATTTCCTCCTCTTCACACACTCTCATTTTGACCTGGCAAATTTCCATGTGTTTCATAGGTTAAAAGATTCAGGAAAAGGACAAGAGGCTTTTTGTATCATGCAGTCAGTAGTTTGCTCAGTCTTGTCATTAAGAAGTGTTGGGTAATGCTAATAACCAGGTCAGACAATATTGTCACTACTAGGGTAGGTTGTGCTTTTAACAGCAGCTTCGTTTGAGAGCAGCAGCTGGCTTGTATAAGGCTGAAAGTCAGCATCTAATTTGGTTTATTTACAAAGCATGGTGAATCCTTAGGCATGAGCACAACCCAGCTCTAAATTTTAATTATTTTCTAAAATACGTTTGAGCTGTGATGATGAATTATCCAAGACTCAAACACAGCTTCAGGTGTTGCCATGTTGTGCAGTCTGTGCAGGCTTTTTTCAGACACTCCCTCCCATCCTTTCACACACACCCATACAAATATCTGCACACAAACAACCTGGTTTTCTACAGCATTTTTTTTTTTAAACTCTAAAGCCCAACTCAAGATCTCTGTGGAGTTTTTTGATTTCCCTTTATACTGAGTTTCTATGTGAGGTTTTACACTCATGTTGGCCATGCAGCTTTACCAGACAGACTCAAAGAACAAAGAGAAAAGAAAAGACTTTACCATCCTCAGAGATGATAAATCTAAAGAGTGCAGGGCACTTGACAAAGACGATTTCACCCACACTTGCAGGTTTCCAGCATGTAATGTTGTCCCACATTCCTGGGCAACCTGGGGAAGAGAAGGAGGGATAAAATACAATTGGAAATTGATGGACATTGATTTTTTTCTCATTCTATTATTCTGTTTTGTGGTTGGTTCTTCTAACCATTAATATCTGCCTACTTAGAACAATAAACATGGCAATTTTCTAATAAGTTTTCTCTGGAATAAAATAAGTTTCATTCATAGGCATAGCATAAAATCTGTAGTGGTGAGCTCTATTCATGGCACAATGACCAGATTCTATCCTAGCAGAAGACATTTCTTAGTTCCACTTAAATCACTCCAACATACATCAGAAACAATCTTCCTCTTGAGTATATTGCTATATTTTAGTAGAATTTAGCTTGCTTCCATTATTGCTGAGTTAAATCTTTAGGTATCTTTAATTCATATTTTATACATTTCTCTAAACCCTGTCAAAGGTTGTATACTGGCACATTTTGGAATTTGACTCAGGGAGATGACTGGGAACTGAAAAACAGATTCTGCTTCATGCTACAGCCAGTTTGGTGGATGTGTGGGGGAATTACAGAATCATTCTAGTTGCAAAAGATCTTCAAGATCATTGAGTCCAACCATAACCCAACTCTTACCAAGTCCAGTGCTTAAAACACATTCCCAAGCACCACATCTACACATCTTTTAAACACCTCTAGGGATGGTGATTCAACTCCCTCCCTGGGCAGCCTATGCTAGTGTTTAATTAACCTTTCAGTGAAGAAATTTCTTCTAATATCTAATCTAAACCTCCTCTGGTGCAACTTGAGACCATTTCCTCTTGTCCTGTCACTTGTTACTAGGGAGAAGAGACCAACTCCCACCTCACTTCAATCTCCTTCCAGGGAGCTGTAGAGAGCAAAGAGGTCTCCCCTGAGCCTCCTTTTCTCAAGAATAAACAACCCCAATTCCATCAACAGCTTTGCATATGGCTTGTGATCTAGATCTTTCACCAGCTTTGAAGATCACCTCTTTCTGGTAGCTCATGTTCTTAAAAAAATACTGGAAGTAGAAATGTCCTCCATTAGTAAAGAAAAACCACAATATAACTCACTACACTTACTGCAGGTTTTGATCTGTAGAATATAGCCTCACAATGTCAAAAGGATGGTTTTGATCTGCAAAGATTTCTTACATAAGCTAAAGATAGAATCAGTCCTTTAACAACTGTTCAGAGCTTCAGGAACAAGCTTTGAACTGAGGATCTGAGTGATGGAGAACCAGCCTCCTGTTCCATGGATACAGAAAGAGGAAATGATGGCATTGTGGGTGGGAGTTGTCTTCTCTAAGGATGCGGGGGAAAATCAGGCCCCATATTCTATGCTAAAGATAAGAATGGAGCTCAGCTCCTGCTTCTTTATCACTGTCAGAGGAATGACAAACTCCAATCAGCTGTCAAGAAGCATAAGCCCTCCTGTAATTTTGTAAACTACAGTTTTATTAACTCATAAACCAAAAAGACTTAACCCATGTACAGAAAAACTCCTAGCAAACTCTCGAATTTCCTACTAATGTCTAAAAAAAATGACATTGAAGGAATCTCAAATGAGGATCATCTTCTACCTCAGCAGGAAAAGAAAGAAAAACTAAATCTAAATAGCTTCACTCCTTTTTTGCATTTGATGTTGAGATCAAGCACACAATCTTACCAGCCATTAAATGCCACAAGCTCTGCAGTTTTCTAAGTGATGTTCTCTTGATATTCTCTCTCGTGGACTATGTGCCAGAAAAAATAAGATCTTCAGTAAAACTGATAATACTTCAAAGTGTCATACCTCCCACCTGCCACCACTTGTGAGGTTTGGGTGATCAACATGTAAAAACAGTGTGGGCTTTATCAACTGTGGTGATAGTAGCAGATTTCCATCATTAGAGAGTGTTTGCTCACAGGGTTGGACTTGGTGTATCTTCTCCATCAGCTTCAGTGGCAGGGAATCAAGACTTCTGTTTTCTCACAAAATATAAAACAGATCCTGCCACGTGTGGTGGATAGGGCAGTTCTGAGTGATGCTTGAAGAACTAAGTCAGCCTCAAACAACACTGTTATGATGTTATAAGGATGGCATATGATAAGCAGTTGACAGCCATTCCTGTGAGTTAAAGGATTCAGCATCAGATCACATAATACAAATTGATAACCCTATAAAATCCTGACTCTGTTACCAAAAAATCCACCGGTTTTACCAGATCCACCATAGTACAAAATTACTGCAAAAATGCTCATTAAATCAATGCAGAAGCTAGAAAAAACAGGAATCTTTTATATTCCCCTCTCCTCCTCTCTTTCTTCAACTCCTACCCCAAGCTGCTTTCTTTGCCAGCTGAGGATCTCATTCTATAAGTAGGAGGGTTCACAAGAACATCTCTGAAAGTCCAAGTCTGGGGCTTGAAAAGTTTTGTGATACAATCAGCCTAACAAAGATGGAAATCACAATTGCATTAATCACTATTAGATTTTATTGTGTTTGATAGCTAGTGTCTGTCCACACAGTAAGAACTGCATTTACCATGTGAATCTGAAGTCATGTAGAAACAGATTTAAAGTTCAGTGATGTCTGGCTCTCTGTATCAAAGTGAAGAATATGTATATATATTCATATTTAAAATGAGATATTTGCTTACAAGAGGTGTTACAGGCAATAAAAGTGGCAAATAAGATCTTCTATGAACCACCTGCTAGCCTAAGTCACATAAATTAAATGGGTTTGGTAGGAAGAATGAAGATTTTCTTAATTCTTACTGTTACTTCAGCATCAGTTGTCTTCCAAATATTGGGATAGCAATAGATGCTGCAAAGCAAGTAATGGAAGGAAACCAACAAAAATGGAAGGAAATCCTCATACTACAGAAAAGAAAGTGTAGATGTGGAATAAATATTTCATAGCACTGCGTACCAAACTCACTTAAATCTGGTGGCTTTTTGTGGTACTGCTATGGAGAATTAAAAACTAGCACAATTTAAAAATACACTTTAAATTCATTATGCTAGGAAGCACTGATGAGCTGACACTGGAAGTGAGGGACAGAGAAGCAGAGAGTCAAGTAAATTGCCTTAATTACTAAGATAATTCAGTGATGGAGATTTGAAAGAATTGCTCATCAATGAGAATATTGTCCAAAAGCATATTTAAAACAAAGAATTCAGAAGAAGAAAGAAAAGGACTGCAAAAATTTAAATGGAATAAAAGCCAGTGTGAACAATCTCCTTACATTTGTAAACCATGATCCAGCCAGCATCTCCTGCTGGGTGAAATCTGCCCACAGAAATCAATGTGACTTGAGTGTAAAACTGCACAGCAGGGCTCTGCTCTGGCACTGACAATTTGTCTCTATCACCATGCAATGAAGGGGAACCAAGCTAGCTTTGAAAAGAGGCCTCTCAGACACTGCAAGAAGCATGGTGCAGCTTCAAGTGGGCAGATTTTCCTGGCTCTTAGCATGTTAGACATCAATAATAACAGATTGGTTTAAAAGGTAAAGTTTGAAGTGCTGGAGTGAAAAGTGGTGGCCTTGCTAAAGGGTGGTTAAGGCAAGAAGGCACCTTGCAGGAAGCACAAACTCTGCCTTTCCTTCCCACACTGTGGTCTGCAGACTGAAATTCATATTTGGTAAACTTTGTGGGATTCATCTCAGCTAACATAAGTGGTGTAAAACTTGGCATCTGATTTTGGGGAAGTACTGATGCCCCCTTTGTAGCACAGGCAAAAGAGAGCTTCACCTCGAGTCCTGTGTCCAGTTCTGGGCCCCTCAGCTCAGGAAGGAGATTGAGGTGCTGGAGCAGGTCCAGAGAAGAGCAAGGAGGCTGGGAAGGGATCCAGCACAAGTCCTGTGAGGAAGGGCTGAGGGAGCTGGGGGTGTTGAGGCTGGAGAAGAGGAGGCTCAGGGGAGACCTCATCACTCTCTCCAACTCCCTGAAAGGAGGTTGGAGCCAGGGGGGGGTTGGGCTCTTTTCCCAGGCAACTCTCAGCAAGACAAGAGGGCACAAGAGGTCTCAAGTTGTGCCAGGGGAGGTTTAGGTTGGACATTAGAAAGAATTTATTTCTGGAGAGGGTGATCAGCCATTGGAATGGGCTGCCCAGGGAAGGGGTGGATTCTCCATCCCTGGAGATATTTCAAAAGAGCCTGGATGTGTCACTCAGTGCCATGGGCTGGGAACTGCAGCGGGAGTGGATCAAGGGTTGGACTTGATGATCTCTGAGGTCCCTTCCAACCCAACCAATTCTCTGATTCTATGATCATATTCAGCTACTCATCTCCTCTCCAATAGGAGGGATGAACCTTTGGGAGTCCCCATCCCTTGCCACTGACTGAGGGAAAAAAAGAGGTCATTCAACCATAGTGTTAGTCAGGATTCTTTTAACTTCAAAGAGCTAAGATTTACCCTTTTATGCTTATTCATCCAAGCAAAGGTTCCTCTCTGGTTAATGACAAGTGATTTTCCAGGTAGAAAAAAAAGAGAATTTGGATATATTTGGAATATTTTCCAGATAGGGAATGTGACTACTTCTGAGTGAAGGAATCCAGCTGAGAGCTGGGACATGACACTGCAGGTTATGAACAGTGCCAGAGGAGCTGTGCAGCTCCAGAGCAATTCAAACCACAGGGAAACCACTGTGGCTGCTTATGAAAAGCCACTTGATCAATCCCTACATCTCTGTCTCAAGCTCTTTGTTATGAAACTGAGATAAAACTCATGTATAGACTGCAAGATCTCTGTGGCAGGATTCAGCTTGTACTGTTCTTGTACTTGAAAAGTACTTCAAAAAAGAGAGTCCTGATTTCAGCTGAAGTCCAGCATGGATTTTGTCTGAATTTCACATGAAACCCCTGACACTTGAGTTTACAATTAGTATTGTTGAAGCTGAGGGGAGTGCCTCATATACCCAAGGATGGATCTGAATTTTGTAACCCCAAAAAAACAACCACACTTTCAGAGAGAGCCCAAAGCAGAAGCTATGGGTGTTTATCATTGCAGAACTTCTGATGTCATCTTAAAATTATACCTAACACTAAAACCATTCTACTTATCTGCCCTCCATGGAGGTTCACACAAGCCTTGTTCCTGACCTTAGCTTCAAATTAAGCTTCTTGGAACAATGTGCTTTCTCTTTACCTGCTGCTTCTGGCAGCTGCTTTCCCACCTGAAATGTCCAGACAAGCACAAGAGAAAAAAGAAAAACCACACAACAAGAAAGCAAGTCATGCTGACAGAATAGCAGTGGTAAACAGCCCTTCTGAAATTGTTTATGTTCCCTTATATTCCCTTATATATATGTTTCCTTATATTCTTTTTGTCCTCTGTGTGCCTTGAGAGTTGCAGTTTTGATAGTGGATGGATATAAAACCAGCCCTATAGATGAAGTTCACCAAGTTCAGTGAAAAAACCTTACTTTAAATCCACTGTGGATGGAACCTCTTATCATCCACCAACATGGATTCACTATGTCACCAGGATTATGTGCAAATTTTTCTTTGTCTATAGATTTGTGTCTAATTTTCTCATGGTTACTCTGCTGCAACACCCTCCTTTACTCTTTATAGTCTCCTCCTTTAGTCTCTATATTTAAATCCTCTTAACAGCATCCCCAGCATTTTCCCATGTCCTTATCCTGTCCCTGGTGCAAAATGTCTTCTTCTCATCTCTAATGAGATGGCAATCTCTAATTTTTGGCAAGAGAAGGTGCAAAAGCAGAGATGCCCTCTTTGGATGGCACCTTCTTGGGTACTAATTCACTGCTTGCTCACTCCTCTTAGTAAATTGGGTAAATTGGGTACCTGTCCTCTACACACAAAGAATCCTTTTAACATCTTATACACAGCACACCATTTTCACAAAACCTACAGGAATTTGTAGCTTTGAGAATTGTGCACCTAGGTCAGTGGACCCTAAATTTTGGGGTGAAAGAGGGAGTGAAAAAAGAACTGACAGTACAATGGACAAAGGGATTTATGGATTCATACACTGACAAATGGG
This sequence comes from Heliangelus exortis, assembly GCF_036169615.1. NCBI lineage: Eukaryota > Metazoa > Chordata > Aves > Apodiformes > Trochilidae > Heliangelus > Heliangelus exortis. Next base: position 4,189,574 of record NC_092423.1, read on the forward strand.
AATAGACAAGAATTGTCATAAAATTTATTTCCTTGGGAGATCAAGAAAAAATATAAATACAGAAATGTTAGTCCTCTGTATAAATTTTTTCATATATAAAGGCTTGAGATGGAAATCCATCTTTTTGGCTTACAGAGTTTAGTTTGATTTTCAGTTCCTCTCCTCATTTATCAATTTAAAATATCCCCTTCAAGGTCATATTGCCTTCAGGACAGTAATACCAAAGGAAATTTAATATTATTGTATATTGAACTGAACTATGTGATCCAGAATAACTTTTAAAGGGCATATTATATTTAAAGCTCTTCAGAAAGAGGGAGAATATGAGAGAGGTGCTCTCTGTTCTTTCATAAATCTAGGTAAATACCAAAATAAATAAAGGCTTAAATAAGGTCTGGGTATGGAACCTAGATTTTCAAAATTAATTGACATTTCGAAGTAAAGGTATCTTAGAAGAACTTCTATAACAGAAATCTGTCAGATTCCACAGTCTCTTTTGAAAGTCTAGGATGCAAAAGTAGAAAAGAAAAATCAGGTGAAATTCCAAAGTTATAAAAGGAGAAAAAAAATACCAAGAGGAGATAAAGTACTGAAGGATTTCTATGTTGGAAAAGAGAATATGTGATTGTGCAGAAAGAAAAAATGGTTCATTCCTTCCTTAATATGTGATATACAAAGCAGGGATGAAAGACAAAGTACAAGAGGAAGGTGAGCAGAGAAAAAGTAGATTTTGGAATTATTTGAAATGTATTTGTTCAGCATATGTAATCTTAACAATATAAACATTTTCTATGTGAGCCTGAGCTATGTTCACCTATATTTCTTTTACAGTGCCTGAAGAAAACCCGATACCTCCGGAGGGCACTGCCACTGGGTTTCTAAGATAAATTATCCCCTGGAGATGGGTATTTTCCTTCTCTGTTCCCAAAAGGCAGCAAGAGAGAGTCTAATCTTAGGCTTAAAAGCACTGGAACTAAAGCAGAGGAATTTCACATGTAAAGTTGAAGTGACTCAGCTCAGGTTATGTGTGAAGAAAAATAAACTGTGGGAAGACTTCCCAGGAGTTGGCCCACCTTATTATTTTCCACTACCTATCTGCTGCCCCTAATATAAAGCCATGCAATGCTATAATATGAATATTTAGAATCCACTGTCTAATAATTATGTAAATTATGATAGCATTTTTTACTGGTACATCATTATCAGTAAAGGGAGTTCTTTTAGGGGATGACATTTTCAGAGATCTAAGGCCTAAGAAGTGCAGCACTGTTTTCAAAGAACTATTAAAATTATCAGCTTAATTTGTGAAGAGAGAACACTGGAAAAAAATTGAGATATTTCACTTCTTATCTTTCAAGCTAATCCTAGATTGTATTAAAAAAACAGTGAAAGAAACAGAAACTGTGGTTTTCCTTTGATTGGAATCGTAGATTTTATAGCAAAACAGTAGAAAAAGATGAACTGAAGGGAGCAGTCTTTAGCTCTCCAAAGACTAAGTGCATATATGCTTTGCACTTGCCAAATATAAACTGTATAATTTAAAAATGGAACCTAATATTCTTTACCAGAGTTAACAGAGAGAATTCACCTCATCTGGATGTTCTGCATCACTTTGGTTCCCCTTCCAAACTTAGGAAGCAAGCCACACAAATTACAAGTTAGAACTCTATACATATTCCTTTTACTTTGATGTGGGGAAGAGTAGGTGCAAATACATCCTGAATTCACTGTTTGACCATGATCTGCCTCAGAGGTGAAAAGGCCATGAAAATCTTCTGATTTGTGCAAAAGCAGAACCATTAACCATTCTCTTCAAGAGACTGAAAAGTTCTTGTCTACATCTCACATAAAACACACCTCAAAAGGAAAAGCTAATACCAAGTGTTTTGGGTTTTTTTTTCTTTCCTTAAATAGCTTATATATGGCTAAGATCAGTGTTAAATGAATCTATCATTACAGAGGTATAAACTATTGGGTTTTGTTGGGTTGTTTGTTTTATTTTCTTTTAAAGATTTTTAATTCTTTACAGTCACAGGATATTTATTCTAAGCTCACATTTATTGCTGTCCTTGCATTGTTACCTGCCAAGGAAACCTCATCCAAGAAACTCTCCAGAATCCTTGAAGTTCTGCCAACCCATTGGCCTTAGGTGGGCTTGGGAGAATTTTAAGGGAAAACTTCAAGGCTGGCAAAATCATAGGAACATTTCTTTGTCTAATTATCCAGAAGAGTAAAAACCCGATATCTGGGAAATGGAGAAGTGGTTTTTTTTTGTTTTTTTTTTTTTAGAAAAAAAGAACAAATGTCTTTAAAGAAAATAAAAAGGATTAGCTATTCACCCATGAGAAAGTCACCACTTTGCTGCTCTGGAGGCAGAGTGTAAAATGACTCAAAAAATTGGGATATTTTATTCCAGCACTGCTGGAGGACAGAATGACACTTACAAGCTGACAGAACTTGAACTGGTGACAAGCTCACCAGCTGTGGATAATCTGGCATCACTCAGGACATGGGTTATGTGAGATCATGGGGTACTGCTGGAGGCAATCTTGCCTGGCAGAGACTGGTATTCCACATTTCTTTTGTTACTGGTGGCAGCCAGAATGACTCCCATCATCCTACTCCACCATGACACCATTCTAATGCATTTCCCTGTCTTCTTAGAAGAAGAAACCATGCACTTTGCTTTATCAACTCTTTATCTTCCATTAATTATCCAAGAAGGGGAAAAGGGATGCTCTTCCATCACTGCCTAGAAGGATTTGCATTCATCACAGCACTGAAAATTTTAGTCCTTAAGTGACTGTTCTCAGAATAATTTATAGGAAAAGTAATGTATAACACAGGATGAAGTTTACAAGGTTAAGACATAGTTAGAGAAGAAAACAATACAGTAAGAACTAGAAAGATGTGTTTCTCTTCCACATAACCCAACCCCATCAGATCCCACCCAAACTGATCCTCCCCTTCACAAGCACAACAAGAAGTGATCGATTAAGGACAACAGGATGTGCACTACCAGTTATGAATTTTTAGAATAGTTTTAATTAAGAATATTAACTAGGCCTGCAGTAGGTTGTGGTGATAGGAGGATATAAATATACATTATATATTTGTATATATATAATATGTATTATATATATGTTTCTTCCCCACAATTTATAATGTGTCTCACAGCAAATCCTGGCTTTCCACTAGAGCTGTAGGTAAGGAATCTTTCCAACCTGTATTGTTTATTGCTATTTGTATATAGTATATCACTTGTATATCATTGTCACTTTTGCCACCCATGGACAGTAGTGATAGTTGGCCCATTATGAGATTTATGGGCCTAGGAAGCAGACATCTGCAAAGAACACCAGAATAACTGGTTGCCATGGATACAGATAAAGTAGACTATTTTTCAGTGTTTCTTTTTGGTATTTTGGAGACAGCATTCTGTGGAAAACGAAGAGAGGATTTGGTTGTATTCAAGAAGATGAGAGGAAGTTTTGGTAGCAGGTCTCTTGAGCACTGAGGTGTCCCAGTAATGAATTCAGGACTCTAAATATGTTCTGCCACAATGAGAAAAAAAAATCTTATACTAAATTCCATTACACACATATTAAGTTCCCTCAAAGGAATTTGTAAATTATCATTATTTAGGTTTCATAGTAGCTCTGGAGGTAGGACTATTTTCTGTTCTTTTTCTAGCTGGAAAACTAAACAAACCAAAACAAATGGTGGCATTGCAAGCTAAACACTCTCTAGAGTATGAGTTGTAACAGAGCTCTGGAGCCAGCTACCCACCCCTTCATGTTCAGACTCCCGTGTTCCCCACTGTCTAACTTTCCTATCATTTATAAATAGAGTTTTCTCAGTGGAAAAGGCATGCCTGAAGTAGAAGAAAACTTTTAACAGATCTTGGACCAAATCCCTTCCTGATGTAGCCACAGGGACGCCAGCGTGGGTGCTCTTGAGAATCATTTATTCCTTGTTTACTCCTTCAAATCTTCTGAGAAGGAGAAATGACTGAATTAAATAACTTCATTTATTTCAGCGTGCAAATTCCATCATCTCTCCTGGAAATTGTTCTACTGGTGAATCAAGAAATTCCTTATTAGAGCCCATGAGACCCTTTGGTCCAGTGGAGGACACAAGGGAAAGAAATACATGAATAAAAAGTATAAACAGCTCAAACTCTGTTAAGAGACATGTTAACACATTTCATTTCATACTCCTGAACAGGAGGACAGGAGCTGCATTTTGTTCATGCTTTTGGAGTTACTGAAAAACAAATCTTGAACCAAAGGGGTGGTTTAATAACTACATCAGAGTTTAATAAATCCCATCCCAAGTTTTGCATTGAATTTCTCTGACTCTGCCCAAAATGTATGCAGAGATTAGGACAAATAACACACCAAAAAAAACCCCAAACATTCAACCCAGCCACAAAATATTTTGTATACATCTGGGGTATTTTGGTCAGTGCAAAAGAGATGAAAGGAAATTATATTACTATTCAGTAATTTCCCAGAAACTAAATTCCTTGTTGTCAAAAGTAAGGATCTAAGAAGATGTACACCTTGACCTGGGAAGGTTACAATCTGAATTTAGTGAAAAGGCACTATGAGGGGTATCAATAGATGAAAATGGAGGCAGAATGTGTGATAAGAAAGGACAAAGGAGAATCTAGTGAAGCATGGACAGCTACTATGAGCATTCCCCTGCTACTGAATAGTGGATGCTTTCAATTTTCTTTGTAAAAATTTTCTAAAAGATTGTATTTTTCCTGGAAAGACTTTTTACAGAGAGAGAAAGGGAAGAAATGAAATGGGATGTAGACTGGGAAGGAACCAACAATGCCATCAAACCCAGAGCAGCTCTATCACCAGCAAGAAGCAGAGGCCATGTAAATATAATCCAGAATAAATAAAAAACGTGCACACTGCCCACAAGACTGTATTGTGTACAAAACCAGCCAATTGTAATGTACCAAACTCAAACCCCATAAATATCACAATTATACAGAAGAAAAGGTCATAAATATTTTTTATGTCTTAGATGTGTGGAACTTGTTGGGTGAAAATGCCCAGAAAACCATGGGAATGGGACACAGGAAGACCCAAAACTACAGTGGTAGCAGTACAAAATCTGAGCTGATAGAGACAAGAGAATTCCCATTTGTTTGCCTTTAGATCAGATCCTTGGGAAGCAAGTGTGGTGGTTCTGCCTGTCTAAAGACTGGAAAAGATAAAGGAAAAAATGGGAAGCAGTCATTAGAGATTACTGAAGGTGCCATCACTAATTCATAGGTTTATGGTAGAAGTCCAGTATCACCAGTTCCAACTTCCACACATCCATATGGATCGAGGTCACAGCACTCCTGGCTTAGTCACTACCTTCATCAAAGCCATTACAGTTGTCATTGCAAGAAGTAATATTTTGGGAAAAATGTGAAGTTCAAACTTATTTGGGAAATAAGTGTCTGCATATCCTCATTTTCTTTTTGCATTCTCTTGTAAGTAGAGTTCATTTCAACAAAGTCAATGAGTTTCTCTGTGTATAAAGTTTCTATAAGTTAGAGACAGATTTAGAGAGTTTAGAAATGAGGTAAAAAAGAAATATTAGAATGGATCAAGTATATTTTTCCTTCTCTTTCTTTTCTTATCAGAAAATGTTAAAGACCCAGGAAGAGAAATTATTCTATGGTGTTGCTCACTGATGTGTGTGGGCAGGGAATTACATTCTGAAGTAATAGTGAGGGAATTACTATCTGAAGCAATAAAGAAGTCTAAAAATTTGCATGCATAGAATCAATATTGTTTTACTGGTGGTATTTATACGAATGTGGAGTAATTATAGAAAAAATAAAGAAAATAAGGCTAAAGGGACCTGTGAAGGTCCAAAAGGTTATTCCCTGCACCCAGGCAAAATAAACATCTAAAGGGATGTCTGAGAGTTCCTATTGTCCATGATATTCTTATTCCTTGAACAAGAGATGAGAAAAATACATTACAGGGCAAAATTCTGCACACTTGAGTTATAAAGGTCCAGAAACTTCTTTGTGTTTCAATGGTTTGAAGCACATAACACCAGTGTCATACATAAAGATTTTTCATGATAATCTGAGAGTGAATACATCATAATACTTACTAGATAGAAAATTAACCCCCACTGTGAGGAAGCTATTTCTAAGGATACGTATGCACTTATACAGGTATAAATTTACATATATCCTCAGGGAGGCTACTCTAGCCATAAACTACCTGCTAATGCTACAGAAAATTTGAAAGTAGAGAAGAAAATGCTCAATTTGTAACCCAAGTGAGAAATAATATTTGTGCCAACAGGAATGATCAGTTGTTGCAATCACACCATTTGAACTTTTCTTTACCAGTTTTCAAACCAGGAGAATAATGGGAAAGAAATCAGTGATTCTGCTAAATGCTGTGTGAGGACAATTATGGCAGAGTTCTACTGACTAGGGGTACTATATTTAATTTTGTTCTAGCTTACTCAATTATGCTAACAAAAGGTTCTCTTTTAAGTGCTTTGAAGGTTAGCAGAGAAGGGTTAGAATTATATTACTCATTTGGCTGTATGACCAAAAATCTGGAGTAAACTCAAGCACTTTCATATCTTGGGAACAAAGATGAGGCATGTTCTCAAAATTTATACAACAGTGCATTTTAATTAATTGTTTGTGGCCATTACTTCAGTTTGGCTTTGCTCTTGTCACATGGTTTGGGCATCCTCTTGTTACACACACTAAAAATATTTTTTCTCTTCTAAAGCATTTCACTGTTCATGACATATTTCTAGTAACTTTTTTTCACACAGGTCCTGGTTAATCACTCCATTACAATACATGCAGCTTCTTACTCATAAATTAGGAATTATTCTAACCTTGCCTTTTGTTTTGGTTCTGAATTCTAATTTCTTTGTTTCACTGTGCTTGCTTTGATTTGTTTTTCTGTAAAGGAGATAAACCAATCAATTCTAAGAACAGCATGAGCATGAAATACATGTCTTGACTACCAAAAGTGCAAGTTGCTATGTAAAGGCAGAGATTCAGGAAACCTGAAATAGCTTCTAGGTAATCAGAAAGCCAAGGAAAAGGTTGAATTGGAAGAGTACATCCAGATGCTTGTGCCAAGACTCAACAATCTCTTTCTGAAGGGTGAATATGGCTCCATCTAGCTTTAGGTCTGTGCCCTCCCTGGCAGACCTAGGTGGGTAGGGTTCCCACTTAGTTTACTAAACCTAAAACTTTCATGGGGAAATGAAATAGGGAGCTACACCCTTTGAGAGTATGAATACACCTTGAGTGGGACTCAGTTGGCATATTAAGACACCATGCAAACTGGATGTAAATCTCAGAACCCATCAACTGTCTGAGGAATCTTGGGAAACCAGCCAGCTAATTTAGTTACTTAATTAGATGTCTAATATCAAGTGATGTGATTGTTCCCTACGGAGGCCACTTACCCCAAAATACAGAGCTGGGGAGAGTTCTCTTCTAAAACACAGAAGGTTGGATTGTGTAGGAGTGGATGGAGGAGCAGGATTCCTGTGGGAGGAGAGCAGAAGATCTCCCTGGTGGTGACCCCCAACCCAGCAGGACACGTGCTGCTCTTATTGCACTCAAAGGTGTGTTTACAGAATCACAGAATTGTCTTGGTTGGAAAAGACCTCCAAGATCACTGCATCCAACCATCAACATTCCTTCACATAAAATGAAATGTCACCACCCTGCTAAATCATATCCTGAAGTGCCTCATCTACACAGTTTTTGAATACCTCCAGGAATGGTGGCTCCATCACCTCCTTGGGCAGCCCGTTCCAGTGCCTGATGACTCCCAATAAAGGAATTCTTCCCAATATCCAAGTCTAAACTTTCTCTGCTGCAATTTCAGGTGATTTCTTCTATCATATCCTTGAGAGTAGAGGTCAACATCCATACAACCACCTTTCAGGTAGTTTATTCTAAGAATTATCAAAATCCTAAAAGTGTGATATCTGAGTGGCCTTTTCAGAAAATGAGCTGGCAATAGGCATAAATATATTATTAGCTTGGAGGTCAGGCTGTTTGGATATTCCCATACGGCCTGAGGCTCAAAACTGCTCATGTTATAAGGAAAAAGTACCTCTAAACTACATCTTTACAGTGTTGTGAAAGAGGCAAGTAATTACTTGGATTTATTTCTAAAACATTTATAAGACACTATTTATTCACTGAGCTGACAAAATCATGGGTCTTCATGGCAGCCAGGAGCAAAATATAAAAATTAAAAGAGGAAGAAAGAATGTTCATTTTTAACAGGATCACTCTGAAGTTTGAATGGTAACTCTTCTAAATTCTATTCCTTTCCATCTATCTTGCAGGAATAACGCACATATTTGAAAAAAAAAAAAAAAAAAAAAAAGCTGGCTTAGAACTGGACAATAACATTCAATGTTCCTGCAGATATGAAATGAGAAAAAAAATAAAACAGATCACACATCAAAGGAGAGAAGGCATCCTACATCTGAAGTATCTAAAATTAACAAATTGTCTTTAAATATATATCAAAGACAGGCTAATAGAAACAACTAATTATTTGGGGTTTTTTCCCCTGGAAGACCCTACATGTCCACTTTAAACTAACATTCTGCTTTCAGCCAGCTGTGAGATTAATTTTAGATTTCAGTGTGGTATTGCTGAAGTGTTTCTGCACCACAGAATCAAGATTCTATAGTGAAATTAATATTAGAAAATGAAATCTGAAGCTGGAAAGCATAATAACAGCATAGGTCAAGTCCATTTTTTTCTAGTATAGCATGTAAAATTTTTCTCTCTAGAAGAATATGTTCCCTTAACACATGAAGCTTTATGACCTCCAAAACAAAACATGTAAGAAGATTTCTTCCTTGCTTCATTTCTCTTACAAAAGGCTGGAAAACTGCATGAAATTGAGATCTTTCTCTTATTCCTTTGCTGTTCCTTCTGTTTCATGGGAGGAATTTGGAGAAGGAAATGCCCTCTTTCTTTTCCTCCTTTTTGCCAGGAGCAAATTACTCTGAACATTCTGAGTCAGCAGTTCTGGCTCACGGGCAAAGCCAAGGATCTCACTTTCCTCACCCCCATCCTCCCTTGCCCAGAAACAAAAAAGATTAAATATAATGAACACTGGACATGCATTTTCTTCTTTCTTGCTCTTCCAATGATGAAAGAGGCCATGAAGTTCAACAGATACTGCAGGGCTGTCTTGACTTTGTGAGTCTCTTCAGCATCCTGCAGAGTTTAACATCTGACCCATTGTAATTTCCAACAAAAGGAAGGGAATAACTTGAATTATTGTGAGGCATCAGCCCTCAGGAACTATTCTGGGAATCCCTCGAAGAAAATAAAAGAATTGTCACATATAGGACTGGCTGGTGTTTCAGGGCTTCTGTATGGCCTGGGGCCAACATTTGAAGACAACAATAGAGATAATGATTGAGGAAGAGAGTGTCCACTTCAGTTGTTCAGCCTGATATGTCTCAACCACCCTCACTTATCCTTGGGAAATGATTGTTTAAGCAAACCAGGCCTATAAAAACAGGAATTGTGATGGTGAGCTTGGGGAGCTTCACTGACACCAACCCTACCCTGTTGGCTGGCCCAGTGTTGGATCCAGGATTGGGGATTTTCAGATATCTCTTTAACTTTTCTTCTCCTATTCTCTCTCTCTCTCTTTGATCATGATTTTTTTTTCTCCCATGTTGTGGTGCTTGAAAATATATTTATTGTGACTTCTGTAATCTAAGTATCAGCTTTTATGACTGCACAGCCTGAGCACGTATAGTAATCAAAGTATCAGCTTCTAGGAGTTATTCCTTCCATAGTTTTAATTAAATCTTATGCTCAAATACAGACCTGGAGTGTTCTTTCACCTTAATCTGATCAAGGAGTATCTGATTCTTGAGCATTTCCTCGGACTGTAACGTTTTAATTTCTCTCCCCAGAAGGGCTGGGTCTGAGACTAAGGTTGGACCCAGCAGCACCCAGGCTTCTCTTTTGAGGAAGAGTTTGGAAAGCAAGGGAGTTCAGCCTCTACCTCTCTATCCAGGTCATGACAAGTGTCTAATGAAGTAAAAATATAAAGAACTTTGTGGAAAAAACAGCACTAAGTAAAGACTCAGAGAGCTCATACTTAAGGTGTTATCGTGGACATAAATTACTTTGCACTTCTGCTTTTGAAGTTAAGGTAAAGTGAAGGATCTCAGTTGTTTTTGTTTTGGTTTTTTTTTTTTTTTTTGAGAAGAATACATACAGATATTTATCTGGTGCTTAGGAAAAGGAGTAGTTTAATAACTTGCTATAGTATTGTAACTTGTTCTTCTGTCTAAAGATGATTTAACTTACTGTTCTTCAGCTTTATTTTGCTGAAGAAAAATCAATATGCAGAATCTGTCAGGAGTCCAAATTATTACATTTATTCAATTGCATATATTATTGAGTAGGCAGTTTCCTGTAATGAAGTTCTTGGCTTAAGTTTGTAAGTTGTATTAAGAAGTAGTGGATGGAACTGAGAATAAGCTGAAATAAGAAATGAAATTGTACAGCTGGGTAATTTTAGGCATTGGTCATGTGAGGATATCTTTGCTTAGTAGTCTCATCAGAAAAAAAAATTTCATGATAAAGACGAGGCTAAAAAGTCTCCCTTGAGTTTTTGCTCTAGCAACACTTGATCCATGAGCTTTCCAAGTGATCCTACAATATATGCAGATGCCAGAAAGAGTGAAACTAAATATCAAAATCAGATTGTTCCTCTGGAAAGCCATACACTAGAGAAGAGGAAGTGTCCAGAAAAACCTTCCAATTGAAGTTATTAACAGAAAGACATTCAAGTTGGTTCTAACTCTTTCTTGTTCCCATTTCATTTACTTTTCTCCCATTAATGGTCTAATTCAAGCAACTATTCATTAACAAAGCAAACAGCAACTGTGCTTACCAGAGGAAGATTCAACTGACCAAGTGCCAACATCATCCTTTGAACAGCCCTCAAAATTTTTGTAGCAGCAGATAGAAATAGGCAGTCCTAGAGAACAATGTTTCTCATCTGCAAGCAAACACTTGAAATAGGTCTGATGAGTCACTCCCTCAAAAAGCCAACTTTTGTCTATTAAGAGTGAAATTGATGGTGAAGTTAGCTTTGGGATAATGCAGAGATAAAAATATTTATGGCATAAAATCTCATGTTCCATTAAAAAATCCCTCCATGCTGTCTCAATGGAAAAAACCAAAAAAAAATCCAAAATAAAAGCAACAACAAAACACCCACAAAACAACAAAAAAAACCCCATAAAACCCCCAAATCAGCAAAAAACCAGCAATCAGACCAAACAAAGCAAAACCACCTCAAAATCCAACCAAGTGTTGCTCTCATCTTAATATCAAGGTACAGACAAGGCAGTTCACACAATATAACCTTCAGAGCTGGGCCAAAAAAGTCCCACTGAATCCCATAAAATAAGGTACAATGAGTTCATTTGCTGGGCTGTGCCTCTTCTGGACCTACTAAATTTATCTCTAATTAGAGACTGAGTGAAGGACTGAATAGAAACAAAGCAGAAACAGAAGGACACTGCATGATGCTTGATGATTGTCATTGTCACCTCATGCAAGTGTCCAACTGGGTGACCACAATCTCCACGTCTAAGTAAAAGGGGGACCCTGGCCATGCCTTCCTGCAGCAGGTCCCAGGTTGGAGCATTGCCCCTCACAACCACTTCTCTTTGAAAAACTTTGTGTGATCCACAGGTTACAGCCCTGACACCTGATGAAAAGCCCATGTCCCACTAATGGTCTTATTCAAGTAACAATTCATTAACAAAGCAAACAGCAACTGTGCTTACCAGAGGAAGATTCAACTGACCAAGTGCCAACATCATCCTTTGAACAGCCCACTCTGTCCCTGCTCTAGTGTCTCTAGAGCCCTTTTTTTCTCTTCCCAACACAGGGACAGAAACAGGAACAAGAAAGGATCCTGATTGTCATTGCCAGCAAGAGGCAATGTCATTATATATGGAGACCTACTGTGGGGTAAAATGGGAACTAGCAGATATAGCACTGATCCTTCATCATATTAAAGTGATAAAATATGCCCTCAACACAGCCAAGAATCCTACTTTTAGTCCATATTGATAAATCTTATTATATTCACTGGCTGTACTAATATTATTATTTATTTTGCAGTCATTAGCAACAGATTGGCAACATTATTTTATTAACATCCTCCAGCAAACAAACCTTCCATCATTTTTTGTAGAGAATCCTCTTAGGAAGCATGACTGGTTCACTGGAGATGTCTTTGCACTAAGTTTCATAGAATCATATGAACATCATACCAAAACCCTGAAAATAATTCCAGTTTGCTTTCAGAAGTCTTCTGATTATTATCTTATTAAAAAGATAATAAGATAAAGTCTTATTATTATTATCACTGAGGGAGACTTAGACTGAACATGGAATTTTTTTAGGTACCTACATCAAATATTTCCTCTACAAGGATTTAACTCATATTCTCACAGAGAAGTTTTCAGTGCAATTGGAAATGCTTCAGGGGATTGAGTTGCCAGCTCAGATAAACACAGATTTTCTGCAGGCCCCATGTCAGAATGTCTTGATACCCTAAAGAATCTAGGGACAACACTTGCTGCTTATGTGCACCTGAACTACTGGTTGCCCAGTGAAATTGTTTTTATCCCTGGAAAATTTCCCTCCCTGGAAATATTCAAGGCCAGGTGGGATGGAGACCACCAGCCTGGTTCATTGGGAGGTGTCCCTGCCCATGCAGAGAGGTAGGAACTAGGGGATCTTTAAGGTCCCTTTCAACCCAAAATATTCTATGAAACCAGTCCTAAAAAAATCTTGAAAAGTATTTCCCTAATTCTCTTGCTTCACTTCAATGCCACTGTAGGCAAACTCCAGGCTTTGCTCAGGATTTCTCTGAAATGTACTCACTGCCAGTGCAGAGAAATTCAAAGAGTGTTGTGTTAATCCATATTCCATCACTAGAAATAAAGATCTTAGAAACCAGTTAACTGTGCCATTGATTCCAGCAAGAGCTGAATTCACTCTCTGGCTGCTGTGTTTTTCTCAGTGAGATTAACAGCCCAAAGAGGCAACAAAAACTCACTTTTGTCTGAGGATACAGCACACAGCCACAGACCATGGGAATAGGAACAAAAGAGCATTTTCAGAGAATTATTTAAAAAAAAAATACTGTTGTTGGGCACCTGACTCAGTCATTTTTACAGAAATACAACAGGTTTTTGGGACCTGTGTGAAAACACAGTTTGCATGCAAGGAAACACTTGAATTCAGCACTGAAGATTGCTGCAGCTGCCTGGTGGGATACAGCACGAGCATCCAGTTTAAATAGGAGCTACAAGAATTCCATGAAAATCATCCTAAAATCATAAATGGTCACTCAGAATTTAGGTGTTACGTTAATAGACTTTGGGTGGTTTTTTTACTGCCACTGTACTATAGACATTAAAAAGGTAAATGATTGTAAATTGTCCCTGACTCTGAAGATACCAACAGATCACAGCAGCACAGGGAAGACCATTACTCATTTCACTGCATAAGTTTGACTGCAATTTATTGTTCATTCTTTTAGCTGCAGTAACCTGGTATATCACTGCTTGCAATTACAAGTAATCCTCACAACTGCAGCTTGGGAATTCAAACAATTCCCCTTCCCTGCAGGAAAACCCCATTGCAAATGCAGCTACACTACTACATTTTGCATTTGAAAACGATCATTTAAAAAGCAAAGAAAAAAAAAACCCAAAGCAAAGCCTCATTTCTTGATTGTCTCTGCATGTACTATAAACTGCCTCTGTTTACTCCAGATCAGTTACTCCTTGCACCTCAAGGATGCTAAGAAGAAGGTAAGAGTGAGCTTCTTCATGCTATTTAACTCCAGCCAAATACAAACAAGGAATTCAAAAGTGGATGTGAATGGTTAAACAAAACCAAAACCAACCAACCAAAAAAAAACCAGATAAAAAAACCTCACCAAACATTGTGAACAATTAAGTGAGGTTTTTTCCTTCTTTTTCGGCAATAAATTACAGTTGGAGCTGGACAGGCTAAAAATTTATTTTTAGCTTTTTATTTTAATATTCTTTATTTTTATCCCTAATTAAATTTAAGCAGCAATACCTGTCAAACAATGCTCTATCAGGAAAAAATCAATACTATATTTTTGTTTTGTTTGAGCAACCTTGTCTAGATGAGAGAGGCATTCCTGCCCCTGGCAGGGAGGTTGGAGTAGATGATCTCTAAGGTCCATTCCAACCTAAGCCATATGATTCTATAATTCTTATTTTCAAAATTTGTTAGTGGCCATTTATTTGGGCCTAAATAATTGAAAAACTCAACCTGAATCTACATTTTTCAATGACTAAACAGTTTGCAAAAAAATACTTTTATTCAGTTGTGCTTGCATAGACTCATCTGACCCAAGTCAGTGTCTTACCCAGCTGCCTGGACAAAATCAATTACAACTTTTGTGGGTTTTTTATCTTGTATTCCTCTGTTGTTAAAGAAGGACTTTCTGGCAATTTGGAGGATTACAGAAGCTTTGAAAGAACCAGTTAGGAATTGTTACAGTAAGTATATTATGGGATGGGAATGGTAGCTCATACACACACCTTGCAGTTAATGGTGTTTGCAGAACTGCAGGCATTAAATACCAGTACTTTTCCTACCTGAATGGAAGTCCAGCAAATGCTGAGGAGATGACTAAACTTAGATTTATTAGAAGGGTTTGCAAAGAGGCAGTGCTCATTTCAACCACCCAAACACTGCTGAACGTGTCAGCAGAAAGTGTTCATGCTGCCCAAGGAGATAATAGAAATTTCTGCTCCATTACAGCAATTTTTGCATTTTTTCTCTGAGTCATCTTAGCTGACCATTCCCAGGCTGATGATCACCTAGGTTTTAACTATCTTAGAGAGTTCATGCAGCTTAACTTGTTCTCTGGCTTCCCCCTTTAGTCAGGAGAAAGGCCATTCCAGAGAGCAATTGACCTCACAAATGTCAGGAATCCCTAAGAGACTGAAAGGTAAGAGCTCTAAGGAAGGATGCACAGCTCTTCAGTGGCTACTTAGACTTAAGTTTAGATAACTGAGGTGTTATTGACTAAAATCAAGAGGCACAAATCACATTCTTGGAGAAAATACTCTGAATAAGAAGTAGCAGAATTTGGGGTCGAGACACTTAGGACAGAGATGGAAGCATCCACATATATCATATGTGCTGTAGAAAATCCATAACAGAATCCTGCTCTGACACTGCATGATGCACCTATAGCCCCTACACACTCCACCAGTTTGCCTTGGTTAATACTTTGGGTGGCACATGGTACTGGAGAGGTAGGGATAATTTATTAAAGGAAGATTTTCTCAACAGGGAGACACATCCTAGGGTTACTAAAGAGATTGTGGTCCCTAGTGAAGACTGGAAGAGAAATTTCCAGTCTAATGGTGACCCAGCTGGGTTTAAAAGCAAAAGCTGTAGGTTTGCACATGCACCCCAATGCCCTGAAGCAAAATATTTCTGCTCTCAGGGCTGTGATTTTAAGTGAGAGCTGCAATGACAAAGAAATATCCCTGTTAAACTGGCATTACTATGTGCATCTTCATATTATGTCCAGAGTAAAATGTGGTTGAGTTTTTAATCCCACTTACCAGTAGTTCTTCACCAGTAAAATTATTATTACACTCTTTGTCTCAGACCACATGTATAAGTGTATAGATAGTCTTTATATTTCAGAGGGATGAGAAATAAATATACTTGAGGATTTTACTAGCAATAGGAAAATCAGGGGTCCATCAATTGGGGGTTTGGCTTGTGTCCAGCTGTGATTGGCAAGAAACTTTTGTATAGAACATTCCAAAGCAGTTCATCTGTGACACAGCATCATTTCTTTCCCCAGCCACAGCTGATCCTCAGCTTTCTCACTTTCAAGATTTCAGCTTCACTAACACAACTGAACTCCCATGTGAGAACAAGATTCTTTATGGAGCCTGTAGCTTGGTTTGTGCCTGGATTGTGAAGGTTTTGTTCTTTCCAGTATTGCTACATTATTATTGCCAGAGTTCAGCCCACCAACCCCCAGGCCTCCATAACAATGGCTTTTATTGGCAATGGAGAGAAATGTGCACTTCTCATACCCTCTTCTCAACATAGGATGGATGCCTAAAATAGGGTAAGTTTATATCCTGTGAGCACTTGTAAGTATAAGTGAGCTCTAACTATTTATTTTGATTTATTGACTATAAATACAGTCTAAATAACAACATTTAGCAAAGGCCTCTCTACTATACAAGCATATTTGGGTGAGACAAAATCCATCCATTGGATCTGATGAACATTCTAAAAAGCCTATTGATAAACTCAGAGAATGGCTCAGTGGTTGTAAATCATAAATTAGTGTAGCTTTTTTTCTTGTGTTTGCCTGAGAAAGAGTAAAGCTTTATCACAGCTCAGATCCCAAGGACTTTACAGTATTAATGTTTGAAATGAGCATGTTCCATGTTATCACATGATCCTTGTCCTTTGAAATTCCTGATTATTTCTAACGAGCTTAGTAGAAGATGTTTTATGCAGTGTTGTCACATGGATAAATCCATCAGCACAAAAAGGCATCTTTGACCTGAGACAGATGTAAGTCACACAGATCCAAGTCAGTATCCTTGCTCAAAGAGGAGCCAAGTATTTAGGTGTAGGGAGAAATTCCTAACTTTACCCTCCCAAGGCTAGAAATTCAACAGCTTTTAAAAGCTGAGTTTGAGAAGAACAATCCCAGTCCTATTGTTCTTGTGCTCAGCTGCATCAATAAGGGAGACAGATGCACACATACACGGGGACACAATGAAGTAATGTCTTCCCAGTGGTGCCAAGAGAAAAAAGATTAGACAATTAAAAGGCTCTGAAACTACAGAGGAGGCTGATGAGAGACCCAATAAAAATCTAAAACTAAAAAAAACCCCTTGCTCCATTGTCATATGAAGATGGTAACATTTTTCAAATCTACTGTGATTTTCTCTCTTATATTGCCTTCTAATTATCATGTCCTGACTCCCTGGCAGCCTTACCAGTTTCTTTCCTCTTGATTTACAGTGTTAGGATTCCTTTTAACAAGGACCAATGTAGGCATCACATCCCTGCAAATACTTTCTTGCATTTGAATTTCTTGCCTTGCCTGGTGATGCTACTGCTCTCCCAGATTTTCAGAGGAAGGACATGAGGGATGGGAACAGCTAACCAGGACTACAAGATAGAGGTTAATTTCCTAGTGGGTGATGAATCATATAAACACCAATGAGTCCTCATCACTTCTATTTTCATTCAAACCCTTGCACTGTTTTCACTGCTGTCAGTACCTTGGCTCATTTCAGATTTCTCCATTTTAGGCACTATAAACATTAAATCAGAACCCCAAATTTGCAGATCACTGAAGGAACTCCCCCACCACTTGAGAGAGAGCAAGTTCAGGGGACAAGTTCAGAAGATCAGATTCCATCAGTGGGAAGCAATACAGTTAACAAGCTTGGAAAAGTCTTTTCATGTCAATCTACAGCTGAAGATACACAGCTTTACACAAGAATAGGGACAGAAACATAAACAAGGAGATCAGAAACACCAGTGTAAGAAATAAACTGCTTCCACTGCCTGGAGAAGTTGAGTAAGAAGTGCTCATTCCCATCCCTCTTTTTTTTTTTTGCCTTTGGCTTTCATTCCAGGAAGACCTTATAGCATCCTTCCAGTACCTGAAGGAATCTACAGGAAAACTGGGCCTTTTACAACCTTTTACAAGAGCACGGAATAATAGGACAGTGAGGCACTGGCCCAGATTGTCCAGAGAAGCTGTGGCTGCCCCATCCCTGGAAGTGTTCCAGGCCAGGTTGGATGGGGCTTGGAGCAACCTGGGCTGGTGGGAGGTGTCCCTGCCCATGACAAGGGAGGTGGAACAAGATAATCTTTAAGGTCCCTTCCAACTCAAACCATTCTATGATTATTTCACTTTATCTCCTTAATGCTGTCTCCAGAGCCAAGGAATCAGATTTCAGGTCCTGCTGAGTTCTCTCTTCTGCGAAGTCTCTGTTTTTTTCACATGATGATAAACAGAGATGTACACACAAGGTCTAACATACTCCTTATTGGTTCTTATATAAAGGCTCCTAAAAATTTTAGAGCATTTAAGAAGAAGCAGCCACCATAAAATACATAGGGAAGAAAAAAGTAGAAAAAAAAGAAACAGAAAATTTCAAGGCAATCATTGTCTGAAGCAGACAGCAGACAGCAGCAGAGAGAGGATAAAACAGTGCTGTGAGGAATAAAACAGTAAAGAGCAAAACATCTGGGCCTGAGAGGTAGAGGGGGAAGGGAAGGGGAACATCAGAACACAGAAATGTCAGGGCTGGATGCTTTCCTTACTATGGTGCCAGCACTGCTCTTTAGGACCTGTGGTTGCAGTTGCAGAATCAACATTGAGCTCGTGTTGGAGCTCACCCAGAGGAGCTCTGGGGAACCATTTAGTTTATGTCTGTGTTCACAGATGCTGAGCACAGCAAGGGGGCAAAGGAATGGTTGGAGAATTTGCACTATGTAGTAACCCACAAGATGTTCCTCCTCTTCTGACTTCACAGAGCATTGCTTTCCACCCAGCACCTTTAGACAGAAGATGAGATCTCCAAAGAGGAGCAGAGAACACGTTACTCCTTATATTATTCTTTGCACCCTGTGGGCTATTTGGCACAGGATCTTTGATATTACTGTTCCAGTAAAGGTAGAAACATAAATGACACAGATTGTTTATGTCCCAGATTCAAGTTTTGGATGTGATAATTTGATTTTGTGTTGCCTGCAAGAGAACAACATGTGACTACGTTGCTTACAGAGGTTACTGTGGTTCAGCCAATATGGAGGATTTTTTTTTTAGAAGATACAGTAACCTGAACATGTGTCTGGGCCTCTACAGACTCCCTAAAAAATGACAATCCCATTTTATATCCTACAGCCCCTCTGAGGAGAAGCAAATCCACAGAAAATTTGTGTATTGAATTGTTCTGGAAATGTGCATGCAGAAATATTCAAATGGTGGAAGAGCCAGTGTTCTGCTTTCTCCTTGCTCTAGAATAAACAGAAGTTTACTCACCAGCCAGGAAGGATATTTTCCTTTTTCTGGGTGTTTCTGATAAGCAACGGAGTTATTTCTCATGTCTCTTTCTTTGTAGGAAATGAGCTAATAACAAATTTCTTCACTGCCTGCCATTATTAGTAAGTCTTACTACTACAGATAAGTAAGAAAAAAACAAATGCTGGGCAGTTTTTTTCCACTCCCAAGTGAAAATCAGGTTGTCTGCAGGGGGTGAAAATTGGCAGGAATCACCACACAGCACATAGGGCTGCTTAGTTTATCAGTAGTTACTACTTCTTGAGAGCTTTTCATAATGAAACTTCTGCAAACAGTGCTTAATAACTTAACCTGAAAGCCAGGATCAGCTGTGGTGAAGAGTGTTCTCTTCCCCTAATAAAACAGGAGTAAAAATACTTTTGGAGTAAAGAGATACATGTGGTATTTTCCCAAATACTACAGAGTGTGTGTGTCCATCATGTTGGGAGTAAACTTCTGTTACCTGGCAGCAACAGAGCATCATCCAAAACAGAGTATGAAGTATCTCAATGACATTGATGAAAAAGTAAGAAGATGGTAGAGCTCTGTTCAAGTGGAGATAAAGTCTTGTTGGGAATGAGGGTGGAAACATCCAGTTTGAAATAAATATCATAGAATAGAATCAGAGAATGGTTTGGGTTGTTAGGGGCCTTAAATACCACCTAGCTCCAATTCCCCTAACATGGGCAGGGACATCTCCCAGTAGATCTGTCTGCTCAAGGCCACATCCAACCTGGACTTGAACACTTCCAGGGAAGGGACAGTCACAGCTTCCTTGGTCAATCAGCAGTCCCAGTGTCTCACCACCCTTAAATTAAAGAATTTCTTCCTAATGTCCAACCTAAATCTCCCCTCTTCAAATTTTACACCGTTTCCCCTTGTCCTCTCACTACACACCCATGGCAGAAGCTGTTGATGAAAGGCTTCATGTGATGAAAGGTGAGTCTGGAAGGTCAGGACTTAAAGAAGATAGAGTGGAACTGTATAGTCCCAGAGGTGAAACAAAATATGTGTAAAACATGTCTACAATAATTTAAGAAAGGTAAAGAGAAAGGGATCTGTGGAATGAAATGGCTTTCAAACAAGCAATATGCTGGAATTCTTCACTGGAAAAATAAGACTTTGAGGGAAAGTGCTGTTTCTACCCAAAGTCAGGTACACTGTGGAACTCATTGCTACAGGATGTGGTGAGCAACTCAAAGATGGGCAGTGAGCCTGGGAAAATTCTTCTTACAGTGATTAAATTCTTGGGGAACAAAAAAAAGAAAAAGCAGAGTGTCTGCTGCTGAGTTGGGCTTGAAAGGATTCATTCCTTTCCTGCCTGAGTGGGTGATACATTTTAAACACATTGAGATGCAAAAGCCTTCCTAATGACTTTGGACCTTCTCTATCAGAGCTTTGCTTTAGAATTGGAAACAGGCAAGGGGGAAGAGTTTGCTCTGAATACTCTGCCAACTACCAGGGTTATTTTGGATTTGAGTGATAAAGAACAAATTTGGTGAAATGGCCTCCTTTAACCTGAGAAAGAAAGGTCTATGAATTCTTGAATCCAGATAATAATCATTGTATAACCATAAGAAGTAGGGATCATGGGCAGCTTCTGACATCATTTGGGGGAAAGCAGAGAAGAAACCGGGTTTCTTCCCTTTTGTCCTTCCTTATGCAACTTCTGGAATGAAGAAGCTCTTCTGTAAAAAGAGGGTCTCAAGAACACAGCCCTGGAGGTGAAACAAACTGCCTGAAGTACATGTTTTTCTTAATTCCACCAAACCACACGGATCTTTTGCCCTAAGCTGGGAAGCAGAAAAGATTTAATGTATGAGCTGAATAGAAGGACTCTCATGGAAATATTCCTAGCAGCTAAAGCACAGGAATGATTTGCTTTGAAGGATGTTCTGGTAACACCAAGATCTGCATCCTGCCCTCCTTTGCTTCCTGGTTATATCTAATATGTGGCAAAGAAAAGGGGAGAGAATTTTCCTGTCTTTTATGACACGATGTGTTTTATCTGATTTTCTCTGCAGTTTTATTAATTCTAGTCACAGCAGAAGCAGTTTGGACTCAGTGCTCAGAAAATAGGCCCTGATTTCCAATTAGTTTCTTTGTCATTCTTTGCCCTTCTCTCACGGTGCTGGTCAGAGGCAGCTCCTGCTGCAGTCAGTGGGAAACAAGACAGGATATTAAACTATTCATTTCTTCTTTCCTTGTCTCCTTAGTTTCTTAGCAAGAGGAGAAGTATTCTTTATTAAGGCAACAGTCAGCACACTGTTAATCCCTGTAAAGTTCTTCAGATCACGTGAGAAAGAGGCACAAATTATTATTAATGATGAGCTGTTACAAAACAAACCCCTGATGCACTCAGTCCCTAGAAGCTGTTGCCACCTTCACTAGCAGGAGACATAAAGACATAAAATCAAGAGATTCCCAGTCACACTGTTCCCTTCCCTTCCTTTCTTCTATTAATTTTCTAGATATAAATCACTGCACTGATGAAAGTAGAAAAGCAAATTCCAGACCTCTGATAATAACCAACTATTCTTCAAGTACCTCCCCACTGATTGATTTTTTTTTTTTTTTTGACCTTATAACAATCAGTGACCACACCTCTTACAGTAAGATGTTTGCATTGACATTGCTGGAAAGCCCTGCAGACACGACAGGAAAGGTTTGGAAATCATCAATTTAATGGACATGGCCCATCCCAAGCTGAAACCCACCTGGAGAGGAGTCATTGAGAGGGTTCAGGGCAGTTGCCCTCCGTATCTTCTCCAGACAAGTCTCTTGCTCCTTCTTAATGATGCAGTTGGAATGGGTTGCTGTAACCTGAAATGCAGAGAAAAAGTGTGAAGAACAATTAGAAACTGGAAATAGGGAGCTCTGGATGAAGCATCAATTTTGAGATCTCATTCCAAAAAAAAAAACCAAAACAAAAGCAACCCCACAAAAATATCCTTAGGAGGTGAGGAAAAACTGCAAAAATGCTTTGGCTTTCATTGTTTTGCTGTCAGTTTTTTTGGTTTTTTGTTTTGATTTGGTTTTTTGCTGAAGGCCAAACAATGGAGTTATAATGCTCATAAATTGTCTGTGTTTTTTTATGTTGTTCTCCCTGTCAAAGAGTAATTTCTAATGTGTTTGTTTTATTTGTGTTCCTTCTTCATGTAAGACTGAAGCAAAAGTCCTTCTAAGTAAAGAAATAAACTAAAGAGGAATCAGAAGTTAATTGAGGTTCAGTTTGATCTTCCATCAGTATCTCATGAGTCTTGCACAATCCATTAACCTCACTCAGAAGTCAAAACTAATTAAAAGCTTTCACCTTTTCTATTCATTAGTGTTTCCTGCTACCTTTGTTCCCAGTGAATACAAGGCAACTTTCTTGACAAAAGAGAATACAACAACAAATAAATCAAGTTGACTTGATCCAAGTCTCTTTTTTCCTTTTTTTTCTTTTTTTCCTTTTTTTTTTTCTTTTTCTTTTTTTTTCCCCCCCTTCTTTCTACCTCTAGGGCTCTAAGCAGACCCATATCCCAGAAATCAATACAAGATTGCAGTCCTGCTGTAGATAGTGGCCAGGGTATCAAACCCAAGGGCATCAAAATCTCAGGTTTCCTTGGATCATATTATTGGGACACTGCTAAGGTTCAAATCCCACTCAGTGGGAAGCACCAGGAAAATCAGGGCACCAGCTGAAGATGGGTTGGGACACCCTGGTTTCTTGCAAGCAATTTTGTTGGTTTACATTTCCCATCCCATTTCCACTCTTGAGGATGGAGACCTACAAGGAAAAGTTGAGCTCTTTATAGAAGTGATCAGTTTTCCCTTAACTTCCAAGTAAGAATAAGCAAACAGGGAAAGCAACACCTGATTTCAATGTATTTTAGCTTTCTTTGGAGCTCTCTCTGCAGTTCAACTTCCCTCACATCCCAAAAGAGGGAATGAAGTGTTTGGGTCCCCAATGCACCAAACTGCCACCACAGACTTGCAGGAAAACCCAAGGAAGGTGCAGCTCTAAGCTGGTGATGCTTGTGCTGTGCTTTGCTGTGTGCTGGAGCCATTTGCACACTTCTGACATGGGAACATCTGCAGCTTCCACCCCTCTTTCAAATGAACATCTTAATGAACATCTACTTTACTAGCTGTAGGAACTGATCATGCTGCAGTTTCATTCCCAAGAGCCCAGTACTAAATTTCAGCTATTTTCCCCATAGGATACACCAGCCATAACCATATTAGACTTGTTTATCTTCTAAACAAAGTGTTCTATTCTAAGGGCTCTCGAGGGCCTGGAAAACATATCTTGTCACTGATCTCTGGGATCTCCCAAGAACAAAAAGGCTTTTCCTACAGTATCCCCTAAATCTTGCTAAAGATTTGGGAAATTGCATTGGTTGACATCCAAGTTCTTAGAGTATATTTTCAAAAGATAAATGAGAAATAGCAATTTCTTTTGCTGCTAGAACTGGTTCACCCTCTACAGTTGCCCAGGAGTGGAAGGAGTATCATGGGATTGCCTTTATACTTTTTAGTATGTGTGGATTAGAAAAAAATAATAATCATCATTATTATTATTATTAATGATAATAATATAAAGTTGTAGTATAATAGTCATGGTAACAACATTAACACATAATAATAATAATAAGTAAGAGAAGCAGTGTGATATTGTAGATGTCAAATGTTATATCAGTGCAAACCATATTTACCTATATATTTATGTATTCATGCAGAGCCATCAACCAAGAATCCCACCATAACTCAACTTTTGATGTCCTATAGGGTAACCCCAGACCTTAGAGAAGAAGGTTTAGATTCAGTCTATAGTAAAAGGACAAAGAAATGTGATTTATCCTTCTTATTTCTGGTGTTGTGTTTAATGGAGGTAAAGAAAGCCTAAGGTTAAAAGCTCAGATTTTATTGTCTGCCTTGCAGACAGACACATCTGGCCAGATAGATGTGGCTTCACTGACTAAATTTAGTCAATTTTATCTGAGTAAGTCTGGCCAGGAGGTATTTAAATGAAGACTGCTGGGCCCTGGAGTGATGTGCTTCACCTCTCCTTGCAGTCTTCCTCTAAGCTTTCGGTGCTGGCAGAATATTTTGATGTGATTTCCCATAACCATCTGTATGTTTTGTAGTGCTTTTCATCAATAGATATTAAAAAAAAATATCCACACATAAAAAAACCCTCTCAAAATAAAATTAGGGAGCACAGAAATTGAGGTAGAAAGCAAAGATAGGGAGAAAACATCAACCTGAGTGCCAGAGGAGGGGGTAGCAGCTGCCTGTCCTCTCTGCTACTGAATCAGAAAATAAGACCAAGTTTTGATTGTTAATAACAAAATGTTTCTCTTGAATGCAGAGATGCTTTAATCTTATGTTTTCCTGAAAGGATCCACATGTTCCATTTTTCCTCCATTAATTATGTACTGGTAGAGCCTGTAATATGTCAAGTCTTCAACAACAGAACAGCAGAGCACAATTCAAATGGAAGTGGAAGCCTGAACTTAATGGCCTCCTGATTTCATTTCTTTTGCCCCAAGGACATTTGCAATTTCCTGAGTTCAGCAGAGAAGGTCTGCTTCCAGCTTCCCAGAAGATATCAGAGATATGTGAAGCTAAATAATATTTTGACACATACTGGAAAAATCAAGAAACCAAGTGGATAGTACATAGTAATCACTCTCTTAAAAGAAAATAAAAAATTATTTTGTGAAGGAGTGAAAGAGTTTGACTCACACCAGTTTTGAAAATACATTTACTTGTATAGATACAAATACAGTGAATATGATCAATGTATTTGTTTCTAAGAGAAGATAAAACAGTAAAAGCTTTCATTTATTTTTCTTTTGGTTTTAGTAAGGTGTCCACCACAAAAATAAGCTGGCATGTGCTGTGGTAACTTGTACTAAAGGAGGAACCACATGGGAGGAATCATGCAGATCAGACAAGTACCATAATTTCCCTGCTCATGGAAATAAATGTGTTACCAGCTTATTTCCAGCAGGATAATAGGTAAATATTTGATATTTAAATAATTAAATAGTAAATAATTTAACTTTTAATAATTTAATAATTTAATCATTTAATGATTTAATAATTTAATATTTAAATAATCTTTCTTTATTCTTATGTTGGATCAAGTATTCCAAGCCTGGATGCATTTCTGTGTGACCTGCCCTGGCAGGGGGGATGACTCCATGATCTTCAGAGGTTGCTTCCAACCCCTGAAATTCTGTGAAACACTGGTAGCATAAATACTTAGGTACATAAAGATCTACAGAGCACAGAATCACAGAATGTGAGGCTAAGGTAACTATTTTGTGCAGATTCAGCACAGCAGTTCAGGTGGATTAATGAAATTACTCAAGTGGAAATTGGAGGGCAGAATAAATCCTTTTTTAACACCATGTATCCTCCTGAGAAATGAGGATTTATATTTACAGAAATCTGGGATATCCTGTTCAGATTCAGCTGAACTCCCACAATGAGGAAACTGAAAAAACTCTTAATTTCTGACCACTCTGGGCCACACTGTTCATGTAATCTGGGGACCTGCTGATCTGATGGGGTGAACTGTGTGACAACAATTTTGCTTGTCCAGATCCAAGATATTTTCCTGTTAAATCAGTTCCCTGTCTTGGGGGAAATACTGGTCTACTCTGAAACATAAAATTCCCACCTCGACTCGGAATAGGGGGTTATGTTGCTTCCAGATGATTCCTAAGAGGATCCCTCATTCTTGGAGCTGCCTTTTCTGAGAGCAATAGTAATAGGCAGAAAGGCTTTTTCCCCTCTCTTATTGTCTCCAGAGGATTTCTGGGAAGGGCAAACCTCTTCTTTGCTCTGGTAATGGAAATACTGGGATGTGCCCAGTTCAAAGTAACCCTGTAAGGTTGTGTCAGAGCAACCTGAAACCAATAGGATAAAAGAGATAAACAAAAGCTGTCTTAAATCTTCTTTTCCTGGTCTACAGATGTTATGTTACAATCTTCAGTCCCTCATACACCTTTACATTTATACAGAAATCCTTTTCTCTGGTGACTGTGGGACCATGGCAACTATGACATGCAGCTTTGAGACAGAACCATGGGATGATTCAGCTTGGAAAGGACCTCCAGAAGACTTCAATTCAACCTCCCACTCAAAGCAGGGAAAGCAGTAGGATCAGACTAGGCTTCTCAGAGTTTTTTCCACCTGGATTTTCAAAAAAAAGCCCAAGAATGGAGACTCCACACACTGTGTGTAACTTATTACAGTGCTCAGGGTAAAAAAAGCCCTCTGGAATATGAATCTCCATTGTTTCAACCTCTGAACACAGTCCATTTCTCTGCTGCTATGATGCCTGGATCTTTCTTCTTGATAAACTCTTCATACATAGATCCTGTAAAGCTGCTCCTAGGTTGCCCCCCAAAGTTTCTCTCCTCCCATCTTCCTGTTCCTCATCCTCTCTCCTCATCCTCATCCTCTCTCCAGGTCATCTTGTGTTCCTCCTCTGAACTTGCTACAGTTGATTGACATCTTTAATGTACTGAGGAGACTAAAATTGGATGTAATATTCAGGAAGTGCTGAATTGAAGGGATAGTCACTTCCCTGGATCTTCTGGCTATCAACTTGTTGATAAAGCCCAGAACATTGTTGGTCTTAATCTGCTTTCTTCAAGACCTGTGCCAAATGTACAGAGTCAAAACTAACAGGTAGCCCTGAATGGTTTATCACATTGAAAAGAAAACCAAAAAACTCCTAATAAGTTTCACTGAGTGAAGGCTGAGGGAATCTGTGCTCACATAAGACTTTTCTCTCACTGTGGGGACATTGGGAAGCAGAGAAGTTTTTAGGAGTTCTGCATTTGTCATGCTGCCGGATGCCACATTCATTTGCAAGGCAGATTCTTGTTATTACTCGTGATTATTTGCCCATTTATACTTCATTACATTTAAACAAAACCCTGAAGAGAAAAGATCTGAGACAGGAAATTTGTTCTGTGCAGGCTCCCAGCGAGTTCAATAGAAACCCCATCTGAGTCACCCTTGGAACAGAACTGTGTGAGGAACAGCTACAGGAGGCTG
Organism: Heliangelus exortis; assembly: GCF_036169615.1. Classification (NCBI taxonomy): domain Eukaryota; kingdom Metazoa; phylum Chordata; class Aves; order Apodiformes; family Trochilidae; genus Heliangelus; species Heliangelus exortis. Next base: position 4,216,837 of record NC_092423.1, read on the forward strand.
CAGAAACACTTTCTCCACACAAACACATCCACCCTACCCAAGGGAGAAAGCTTTAATTAATCTACTAATTAAATTAAAGCTATTTGCCCTCAACTATCACACACATCCCTCCCTTTCACTCCTCCCCACTGGCAGCTCCAGCAAGTGCATCGTGTTACAGCTCCCACATTCCCAAAGGGACTTTGGGACCAGGGAGAAGACTGCAGAATGGAGAAAAAGAGCTCATCAGAACAGTGGCAATGGGAAGTGCTCGAGCTCCTTCTCAATTTCCCCCCTTCTTCTTTCAGTGCTAAGAGACATTCTGTCAAAATGGAGTGGGAAAAAAAAAAACACAAAAAAACCACAGGCAAAAAAATTCCACTCAAATCTCACAAGGAATAAAGTCCTTGCAGAAAGGACTGTGCCTACAGTAGCTCTCCCAACAAATCCTGCTTTCTCCTTCGTGTCTCTGGAGGGTTTTGGCATTATTTAATTGCAGAAACTCAAGGAAGGGAATAAAGTACATATGAAGAAGGAAAGGAGGGAGCAGGCTGAATGCTGTATCAGAGCACTGGGACTGTGGGATGAGCCAGCACAGAGCTCAGCAGAGGGAATTAGAGAGGATGAGACAATGTAGGAAAAATTCCTAATGATGAAGAGCGAGGCCATACACAGAAGGAAAACACCACCAACAAAAATAAATTACAAGAGATAAAGAAATCATCTTAAGAGCCATTTATGATCAGCTTTGGTTGTCCTTGTGTTGTGGCCACTGCATGGGAGGAAAGCACAGCGGTGGTAAGGACATTGATGGAAGATCCATGGTGTATGAGCAGTGGTTGGGAAGAATATGATGTAGCTGTGCTTTCCCATGTGCCAGCCACATTCACAGCCATATGGCCTTGATACAGATATAAAATCCAGCAGAAAATGCTGTAGTGATCAGTTGAGGAACTAAGGTGTCATACAGGTAATCCAGTTAAAGGATAAGGAAAGCTACTACTCTGCTGAAAGATGTCAGTGGGAAATATTTTGCTGTTTTGGAACCAAAATTTTAAAAAGTGATGCAGTCTTCTTGGGGTTGGGGGGAGGAGGAGTAGGGAGGGTAAATCCAGAGGTGTGAACTTATTTTAGCATGATGACAAAAGAGATCAAAACAAGCGAGCTCCCCAAATAATAGAAAATCCCAAAATTTTCCTTTATGAAGTTATTAACAACTGTAATCCTTCAGTCTGGGTTTATACCACAGAGAACAATACTAATGCTACTTTTATTAGGTGATCTAATAAAATTGGGTTCCTATTCTTACGATTGTCTGCCTAATGGGTACCTTACCTCTAGATTTAGGGTTGCATCAATGCCATGCAACACATCCTCTTCTCACAGTGAATTATAATGTTTTGGGCACTCAATCTTGGTCAGGATTTATGATTTAACTTATTCCAGTGAAAAATATGGTATGGAGGGAGATTTGCAGTGTCAGTGTTTGTTTCTTGCCAGTAACAACATGAGCACAGGGTGACTTCCTTGGACTAAGGAATTCCAACCCTACCTCTTGGAAAATTATCTGTGCACTCTTTTTCCACAGTGATGACTCCAGCATTTTGCTGTTGCTGGGCACATAATTTAATCATGGCTAATCAGCAGTATTTCAATATCTGGCAAGAGCTCTTTAACAACAACTTTTAAATATAATTCTCAGAAAACAACCTCTGTTAACATGCAGTTTATGTCATGACAGAGAACAGCTAAGTTCTGGGCAGAAAAATCATTGCCAAAGGAAAGATCAGTTCCAGCAACACAATTCCCTCCACTGATGCAGCAGGTGGAATTTGGCACATTTGGGACTCACAGTAATTCAGTCAAATGCATTTTTTCTGTCTTGGGCACTTGCAAATTTTAAAATTATACCTGTTTAAAGGTGCTCTAGACAGCACTGAGTGTAAGAAGCCACTTTATCTGTTGTATAATACTTGCCTCCTTTAAGGAGTCACCTTCTCAGCTAAGGTGCATTGTCAAATCACAGCTTACAGTGGGAAATTTGGCTTTTGACTTAATTTCTGTATTTTCAGAACCTAAGAACAGCCAGCTCTGAACTGGAATCAAGCACTGTGGTTTGCAGTTCAAATGCACCCCGCTCCAGAACATCCAGGGGACAGGTGATGGGAGGACAATTTTGGACCAGTTTCCTATTTCTGATGTTTCAAAAGAACAAGAAAAGCCTATTACTTTCACATGTAGCATAAAAAGAGAAGCACATGCCCAGACTCCCTGTCAGCAGGGACACATGAATTAGCCACAATAAAACCACAACAGGCAGAGACAGCAATCACTGACATTTTCACAGGAGCTTAAGAGATACAGAAACAGTCACACCCAATTCCTTTCTTTAACCACAAGTTAGGTTGGACTCTAGAACATCTTAGATAAAGTGAGACATGTAGTATGATTTTTTTTTTCCACACTATAAACAGCCCAGACCCACTAACCTAAATCCATTTTCCCAAGGAGCTGAGAGCAGCCTCTACATGAAAGGAAAGCAGCAGCAGGAACCAGCAATGTGTGATGAAATCTCCAGTCCACAGCAGACACCAGGCAGAATTTTTAGCAGTGCTGTATTCTAACAGTGGCCCAGATGTAGCTTTCTTACACCCCAATAAATCTTCCCTGTTAGAAGCTAACCCTGGACATTTCTGCTTTTTAATTTTTTAATATTTTTTTTCCCCCACATTGCTGAGCCATAGGATCTGGCATGGAGCAATATGTTTGAGATCAGTTCTAGCTGCAGGGGTTTCAAGACATACAGCTCCCCCTTTCCCCTTTTCTTTCCTAAACATTTTATGTGTTATTATTTACTGGTTTCTACATCAAGAATACTCTGCCATTTTAAACTCCAAGTCAAAATTCATATTGAACATGGTGTAACAATGCTACCATACCTGTCAACATGTGGGATTCCTGTCCCTGTAGGACTTCTTGCCCAAATGCTTTGCTTCACGTGGTGTGAGGTTAAATAAATTGCACAGAGGCTGCCCATGAGACAACTGTGTGGGTAGGAGACAGGTGGGACTCAGCCCTGCTTTGCTACCAGCATATACACATGCAGCAATGAATCTGACACATACTGCTCATGAAATGCTAGAAAATCCTGATAGAAAATAGTTATATTTCATGAGCAGAACCTCAACGCAAGTTTCAGTAAGTTCAGATGTACTCTGTGTTACAAAATACTGCAAAATTACTAGAAAACAGATTGCACACCTCATCTTAAATTCCTATTTTTCTCTTATTTCACTGCAGGGTAGGATTTCATTTAAGGAGGGACAACATGAAGAGGTAGAGGTGGTCTTCTTCTAAGAACAGATCTCCTCCTTAAAGGGTGACTTCATTCCAAATAAACCTGCAGGACTTGGATGCATTTCAGACCCTGACAGATAAGCCACAGGTCTCCCTTTCAGAGTCTTGTCATGACCCAGATTCTGCTCCAGCATTTTCTGCTCTGCTACCATACAGAAATTTGCTCATAAGAGGGATATCTAACTGAGCAAGAACAGATTCAGAATGTGTTTTATTGACCTCATGATACATCTCCTTTTTTTCTAATCCCCAATAAAGCACAGTGGGCATCTAAAGTGTTGAGTCTTGTACCTCACCTAATAGGTACCAAGGCATTCTTGATGCAGAACTCAGTGGTACAGGGGCTCTCTGCAAGGATAAAGATGCTTCAGCTGTGCAGTTTGCAGCTGACTGCAGTGTGCAGATATTTAGGACTCAAAAACTTTTGCATATTTAAACAAGAAACAATTTTCCTGTTTCACAAAAAAAAAAAAAAAAATTAAAAATCGAAAAGGCAAAAAAATTAACCCCCCCCTCACCCTTCACTTTAAAGTCCAAGCATATATAGTTACTACTCTACACTAAAAATAATAAACTGTGGCTGATATGGTCAAGCATCTCTTCCTAAATTTAATTTGCTAAATGGGTGGAAAAGCCAATAAACTGACATCATGGAGAAACACAAAAGTTTTTCTCAGGTTATTAATGCACAGCATATTTAATTGGGTCCTTGTATGTTGACTAAGAGTCTAAATGTTACATATTTAGGATTGAAAAATGCTGTATCCTACTTCATCTGTGACAATGACCATGTCAGAACCTCAGTAAGTCCTAGTTCTGAAGTCTTCAGCCACCCCAGGTTCCCACACATCCTGATGGGTCTCAATGTTTCATGCATCCCAGCAGTAGAAGCCAAATTTCACCTCTGAGAGTCACACAATACATGTCTGGCCTCAGAAAAAAGGCCTTGCAGAGATTTCTTTCCCTTGCTTGTTGTTCTTAGCAAGCTAAAAGCCTCAGAAAAGATTTTTGCTCAGGTTCAGATTAATTTCCCTGCATAAATGCCTGCCCGAGACCTCAGGTGGTCAGAATTTCTCAGCTGTTAAACTTAACGACTTCATTTCCAGCTCCTTACTCACATCCTCTCCTTCCAAAAAAGCTGATTTCTCTTCTGATGATGCATTTTCAGCTACAGAAAGAAAACTCCATCCCACCATGTGTAGTATTTTTACTTTTCAGGAGGTTCAAACCCTTATTTTCCACTTGTCAGCCATGTCTGTGGAATGGAATAACCATGTGCAAAACGTTTGCTCTAAGGTAAATGGTCTGGATTTTCCTCACTCCACTTATTTTTTGAATTGCAGTATGACTTAAAGAAGAAAAAAGAGGTATAGCTCTGAAGCCCTTGAAATGGTAATTTTAAATTGCTGGAATACTTTAATTTGATTCAAATTGAAGTTAATAGAGAGAGGGTTTCTTTTTCTGTGGAGAAAGGTAGGGTGAGAAATGGGGACAGCTATTTTGGTCTGCTTCAGTTTTCCTGCTCTCAGAAGAAAATATTAACATAGGTAAATACTGTAAGTTCAATATTCACTAGAGAAAGAGAGAAAAGATTCCTCTGCCATGAGAGCAAATTGCTGTCATACTTAAGGTAAACAGACTTGAAAGCAAAATTGGTGGAACCTATTTTATATTGTCCCTTGAGAGCTATTCTGGGTGACTCCAGTATATGTAAGTGTCATTTATTTGATCCTCAAGATCACTGCCAAATATAAATATTTCACATTTTTACTTATGAAAAAATGAAACTGAATAAAACTCTGCCCAAAAATGCAAGCAATCAGTTCTGAAACAGAATCTGTTATATATATATATATATATGTATAAAACAGATTAATATTATTCCTACACAATCCTGTCACTTTCCTTTTATTTTTTTGTTACTTTACATTAAACTCAGGATTTCGTTCTCCCGTAATTTTGAAGATGTTATTTCACAATGGTTTCTGCCAACTTCTGCAGCTGGTTGGTGCTTGCTTTGTTGGCAGAGCCATGAACACAGCTGGAAAACTGCCACTTCCCATTGCTCAACATCCAAAAGTCTCCCTTTGTTAGCAGTGCCATGGAGTGGGAGCTGACCTCAGTACAAGATGACCTGCCCCTTAAATATTAATGTTCATCCACAAGGTGTTCTTTTGGAATTCATTAACAGAAATATAGGAAAAATCCACGGACAGAAACAAGGGAAAAGAAGCTGAATTTCCATCTTTGAATCCTGTACTTCAATATCTGCAGAATTAGTGTTGTAAGCAATAGATTACAGTGTGAAAACGAAAGCAAAAATAAACCTTATAATATTTTGGTCCCCCTCTACTCCCTTAATTCACTGAGAGATCCCTAAAGGATTAAAAATAATTTAGTAAAGAGCTGGATTAATAGAACAAATAAACTCCTATGGAGAAGGAGTAAGTAAGTCAATGGAAACATGAAGACATTCATCAGCTGAAGATTTATCTAAGACTTCATGTTAGGAAGTCAGGATGCACTGTGCCATGGCCTGGCCATCCCCTCCTTTGCTTTTCCAAAGCACCCAAGGGTCCTATCAGTACAGGCATAGATTTTATGGTTGGGGAGAAGTAGTCTCCCCAAGTGTCTTGGGGTTGGGATTTCTTGGAGTTCCCTTTTTCTGCAGGAATTAACGAAATCTGTGCCTTCGCTTATGAAACTATTAGAAAATTAATTTGTTTGAGAATGGGATCATTCTGCCAAATTGAGTTACAGATTCACCCAGGTTGGAAAGGAGCTCTGGGATCATCAAATCCCAGATACCAAGTTATGGACAGACCTCCAGGCATGTGCTTGTCCATATGTGCTGAAATGAGATGAACCGAATCCCTAAGAACTTGTACATCTGCCTTTGGCATCCTCTCTCTAACACTTGAGCATCCTGACATCAGGTGAATTTAGCTTTCCCACACCTTTTAGAGACAGGGCAGTGCAGCTGGCCTTGTTTGACACTGAAGAACAAGAATCATAGAGTCATTGAATTATTTTAATTGGAAAAGACCTTTAAGAGCATCATTTCCAGCCATTAACCCAGCACTGCCAGGGCCACCATTAACCCATGGCCCTCAGCACTACATCTACGTGGTTTTGAATTCCCTCCAGGGATGGGGACTCCACCACTGCCCTGGGCAGCCTGTTCCAATGCTTTACAGCCTTTTCAGTGAAGAAATTGTCCCTAATATCCATTCTAAACCTCCCCTGGGGCAACTTGAGGCCATCTCCTCTTGTCCCAAACTCTCATTCCTTGGGTGAAGAGACCAACCTGCTCCTCCTTCACTACAACCTCACCAATCTGGAGCAAAAAGCACATTTGATCTTCAAGCTCTCATGCCTTAGGCTGCTGCCCTAGTTGCCAGTGATCCTTAATTGCCAGATACCTGAACTAGTTGTTAGATTAAATAAAACAATTATAAAAAACCTAGAAGTTGTGCAAGCAGTAGCACAAAACTTTAGCCATTGATGGCATGGATTGTTGTCTCCTAGATGACCTCCTGTTTGGATTCTCTGTTGTCTTGGGGTTGGGATTTCTTGGAGTTCCTTTTTTCTGCAGGAATTAACAAAATCTGTGCCTTTGCTTATGAAACTCTTAGAAAATTAATTTGTTTGAGAATGGGATCATTCTGTCAAATTGAGTTACAGAATCACCCAGGTTGGAAAGGAGCTCTGGGATCACCAAGACCAACCCTTGATCCACTCCCCCCGTGGTTCCCAGCCCATGGCACTCAGTGCCACATTCAGTCTCTTCTTAAAAACCTCCAGGGGTGGAGAATCCACCCCCATTCCAGTGCCTGAAAAGATAGTTGAAAGTATCTAAAGCACTCAGGACTGGGGGGTAGAGAGATGACCTGAAGTAATAGAAAAACAAATAGAAATATGCAGATGTGTTCTCATTACTTTCCTTAGGTACCAAAGGCCTTTCAGCATCTTGATGTTGCCTTCCTGTATGAAATTCCTGACTCTTCCACAGCTTCTCTGCAAATGGAGTGTGCAAGGGGATGCCTACAGCTACAGCTAATTACAGGATGAATTGTGACTTCATCACCTTGGATGTTTAAGCTTTTAGATTGAAAATAGGGTGTCAATTTCAACATTTGTTTAAAAACAGCATCATTTTCATCTTGTATTTCTGTCTTGGTTCAGACATACTGGGCAGCACATGATGGCCAAAAATGTTTTAATTCTGTACATTTGCATGGCTGGGAGAGGTCCTAAAATGGATTTGCTCAGCCTGTAATTGCCCAAGAATTCAGCTTCCATTGCAGTAAAAAAATGTCATGTATTTTGTTTTTTTTTTTAAGTAATGGAGTAAATTGTCATTAAATTAGCTAACAGAGGTATATAGCTAAAGCCATTATAGCCAGAGGGCAGCAAGAAGAATATTTTAATATTTGTGAGGAAGTAAACACAAATTTATACCCTTGAGCTTCAGCATCTCTCTTATCCAATATTTATTTTGCATTATAAGTTGTCTGGAAGGCCCTTATCAAAGAAGAAAGGCAAACTAAAGGTCCAAATATGTTTTATGCCAAATACATAAACATGCTCAGTTGCAGCTATTAGGTAAGAATAATTAAAAATAAATGAAAAAATAATATCTCTTCCCAAATCTTCAAATATCAGTAGCTCAAATTATTGACAAACTGTTTTAGAATTCCTCAACCAACCAACTCACCAGCCTGGATTTAGCCTAAATAAGCCCTCAATTAACACTTTAATTAAGTCAGAGGCAGAATGTGGGACCAAAAGCTTTTTAGGAGAGTACACAGGAGCTAAAGTGTTTTCTTTTTCTGTCTCAAGCTTGTAGAGAATTAATAGGAATTTTACAGTCCACAAAAAGCCTACTGAGCAATATTTGAGAGAAAATGACATTGCATAAATGTGTTAATGGGCAGGCCAGGAACAGTGAAAGATTTTGTCATTTTGCAGTCCTCAGCAGAACTTTTCAGCAGAAGTGTACATATATATATATATATTTATACATATGGATAAAGGAGAGGGGAAGAGTGAGCAAAGCCACTGAGCATGGACAAAGGTTGGAAAAATATTAAACCCACCAGCTGACACAAATGAAATCTGTCTGAAAGGCATTAACTGAGACCATTTTCCCTCAGGAAAAAACATATTGGTTGAGCTTCAAGTCAAAACCATATTGATAGGGAAAAAATAATAAAATAAGCTATTTTTTGTTCCTTTTTAGAAAGGGGGAGAAGAGTTCTTAAGTGTTCCCCTTCCATATCATGTCTTGTTTGAAGAAAACATATACTTAGAAATTTTACTTTCTACAGAAAAGGGAGAAAAATTGTTGAAATTAAGCTCTTTATGCTTTACTAGAAAGATTAATTCTATCAAAGTACTATACAAATGTTTTTAAATGATAAAATTTAATTATGTGGGGAAATTATTTTTCTCTTCTCTCCACAAATGGATCTTGTTCCATTTTGCTTTTTAAATTTTTGTTTATGACAAACACAATTACACATTGGCATCTACACTCACCTATACAAATCACATATTCAGTATTCAATTTAAAAAATGCATTCCAGGAGAGGTAGTAAACAGCATTTGTGATAACCATACAAACCCCCTTATGAAAATGAGTCCCAAGATGTTGACAAAGCAAGACAATCAATTGATAACAGTGACTTAGAGTCATCTGTTCATCACCCACTCCACATTTATAAAATGTAACATTCTGCTCAAGAAGAAAAAAAAAAAAAGAGGTTTCATGGCTTTTTTTTTTTACAGGCTCCTTTTCCAAGATTTTTTTATATGTCCCAATTTTTTTTTGACTCCTCACCCAATGCTCCTCAAAGCTCATGAATACAAAACCAGGTGGAAAAAGAAAAGAATCATCATGCCATCCTTAAATCAGTGTTGTCATCACATTATTTGCCTGTCACAGAAATTATTACAACTACCAGAGAGCAAAAAAATGAACATATTAATGTAGGGCAACAATGTTCAGCTTTGTAACTTGCTGCCACAAATTCCTAAGACCTCGATCCCCCAGCTGCATAAATAAGAAAAGTTGCTGGTACAATCTGCACACTTCTAGATTTTTTTTTTTTTTTTTTTTTTTGCTTGTCATTCACTTGTTGTGCAAAGAAGCTTAAAACCACACGGTTAAAGTCTCTTTCTTCTGCTTCTGCAATAATCATGACACCTGATGTGCCCAGCATGGTTCAATGTACTCAACAGAGCACCAGCACAACATCAAGGTCTCCCACCAGCTTCAAGCAGCTCAGACAGGTTTGTCCTCATGCCAGGCTTTCTCAGAAAACCCCAGGGACTCACAGGTATCTCAGGTGGAGGTATCATCTTGAGATATCTATCACTCTGTCACCCTAAGTACCTGTCCCACCTAACTCACAGGCTGAGGCTCATCCTAATTTTTGTGCCTCTGAAAGGTGCTTGAAGTTGGTTGGCACCAAGGGCACAGGGGTGGCTTTGCAGCACTCATTTTCTCAGATGCTTTTCATGATACACCTTACCAGAAATTCTGAACCTTCTCTATGGAATTACCTTACCCACTATTACCCATCCTAAGACTTTTTTTTTTAAGCAATACACAGGCTTTTAAGAGCTTGTTACATTCTGCTGATTGCCCGCAGCACCATTTCCATATTAAAAGGAAGCTCTTGAGCAGTAAGATCTTGGCTAGCCGAGTTTTTTCTCCTCTGGAGAACACTCCCAGCAGTTTCCCAGCTATATTTGTACATATTTGTATTTGCATTTCATGAGTATCATATATTTGCATTTCCATGAGGGATGTCCCACGTAACTCTGTGTTACTTTAGAGATGGTTGCAATCCTACAGAGAGCTTGACTTCTCTAATAGGGTTATGAGATGTTACAAATCATAGAGCAGATCAACTCATTAAAAACAGCCTCGTTACGTCCTGCATGGAAAAAATAGGTTGTTTGAATAGCAGGGACCAACAAAGCCATCTATGTTTGTGCCTGAAGAACTTCAGGTTTGGGCTGCAGCAACGAATGGATGCTAAAAAACCAGAGCAAGGCTGGAGAGAAACTGGGGGGATTATGTGTCTGAATCCACTGTCTCTCATCTTTAAAAAATGAGAGATGCCTGAGCTACAGATGATCCTATTTGAATGTAGCCTGGCAGTGGAATTGACAACCAGAGATGAATAATGGAGGGTACAGAGAGCTTTCTGTACACAGCCTTAAAAGACTGGGAAATTTTACCCCCTCCAGTAAACAGGGTCTGAGAAGAGAGATTGAGTTTCTGCCTCATCTCTTAATGAATTGCTCCAACATAATTAGATTGAAGTTTCATTCCCTGTCTCTGCATCCAAATCTGTATTTGTCCATCTGACCCTCATACAGTGATCAAACTTCAGTGTTCCTTTACCAGAAGCATCACCTGCACTTTTTTTCACCTCTCTTTTTTTTTTTTTTTTTTAAGGTAGTCAGGGAACATGCAGTTTGCCAGCTAATGATACCCCATGAATAACACCTTATCAGTTGAAACATTCAAGCTTAGCAATAGTAAAACTGCAACTCCAGGAAATTCCAAGTATTGGCTGAAAAAAAATGCAGCTGATTGAATTATTACAGCCAGTTAGAACACCTGCATTGCAGTTGCATTTACAATTCAGTTCATACACTAAGCCAACTTTGTGAGTCATGAATTTCATTGTTTCTCAAGTACATTTGGAACCAGACGAAGGGATGATGGTTTAGGATCCTATCTCCTCGATAATTTTATGATGACTTTTGCTAATATTTCCAATAAAAACCAAGTGCACTGCTATCACAGGTAAGTGGAAGGAGAAATCAATCAAAATAGCAGTGAAAGTGCATTTGGGAGCAAAAAATAGCAATGATGTGCAAATGGAAAAGAGAGATGTTCAGATGAAACAAAGAAAAGAATGAGTGTGACTAAAAAAAGCAGGCTAGCTAGCAAAAAATAGATTTAAACCAGCTGAAATAGCAGCATTTAAACCCAGAAAAGCATTTAAAATGGGTAAAAAAATATAAAGCTCAAGAATTTTTCCAAAAGGCTTAGCATGTAATCATGCTTCTAGATCCTGCCTTTGCTTCCCAGTGGTTAAGAAGAAGGTGGATGTCCTGATTTGAGAGGATCAGGATAAAAGCTGCCTAAACCATACTGACCTCAGACCTTCTAGGAACCCAGAGCTCTTGCCTGGCCATGACTGTGGGAATAGCACACCTTTCCCTTTCCCTTTCCCTTTCCCTTTTCCCTTTCCCTTTCCCTTTTCCCTTTCCCTTTTCCTTTCCCTTTCCCTTTCCCTTTCCCTTTTCCCTTTCCCTTTCCCTTTTCCCTTTTCCCTTTTCCCTTTTCCCTTTCCCTTTCCCTTTCCCTTTCCCTTTTTCCCTTTCCGTTTTTCCCTTTCCCTTTTTCCCTTTCCCTTTCCCTTTCCCTTTTTCCTTTTCCCCTTTCCCTTTTCTATTTCCCCTTTCCCTTTTCTCTTTTCCCTTTTCCCGTTTCTCTTTTCCCTTTCCCTTTACTTCTTCCTTCCCTTCCCTTTCCTTTCTTTTCTGCATTTCCTTTCCTTATGCACTGTGTGTGCATAAGCAATAGTTTGTGTGTGCAAAACTGTTGATTTAATACCTGGATTACTGCAAGAAACTCCAATAAAACCCTGAACTTGTAAAGAAGCTCATAAACACTTTAGAAACAGGAAATGTAAAAGCAGAGCTGTTCTTATTAGCTCCAGTTTGTTTCACAGTATTTCATTACAGAGCTGTTCTTTCCAGAAGCTGGAACTGATCACTAATTATCCAGCCCAATGATCACAGTTATGTCCTGAAATGCTAGGAATTGGAAACCTGTTGTCCTTCTACTTTTGCCAGGAAGGTCATCCACCTAAAAGCTCAGGAGACGTTCACTCCCATTTCTTTCCCTTAATTAAAAATTGTTCACCTCTCAATAAGAAGACACCTTTAGGCTGCCTCAAGCTGATCACCACAAATCTTGAAACATCAAAGATCACTGGCCATTCCAAAAATGTCTTTTTTGCATTCATGTGAAAATTAATATGAAAATGTAATTAATTTTGTTCCAGTCTAAAAAGCTTGCTTTCATACCCAGGAATTCAACAACTCTACCCATCTGCTTTCCAGTTTCACCTGGGGTAGGATGCATCTCACCAGCACTTATAGATCATAGAATCATAGAATCCTAGAATTGGCTGGGTTGGAAGGGACCTCAGAGCTCATCAAGTCCAACCCTTGATCCACTCCCACTGCAGTTCCCAGCCCATGGCACTGAGTGCCACATCCAGGCTCTTTTGAAATATCTCCAGGGATGGAGAATCCACCCCTTCCCTGGGCAGCCCATTCCAATGTCTGATCACCCTCTTCCTAAAGAAATTCTTTCTAATGTCCAACCTAAACCTCCCCTGGCACAACTTGAGACCTCTTGTGCCCTCTTGTCTTGCTGAGAGTTGCCTGGGAAAAGAGCCCAACCCCCCCCTGGCTCCAACCTCCTTTCAGGGAGCTGTAGAGAGTGATGAGAAAGCACTGAGCTGTCCTGGGCTTATCTGAAAGCTGGGAGCTCCTAAGAGACTGAGACATGGCAAATGTCATTTCTGGGTCTCAAACCAGAAGCAAAAATGTATATTTCTCTAATCTAATGTATGTCCAAAAAAACTACCATCTGATTTAGAGCTAACCTCCTCTTATAGTCAAGAAGACAGAAATCTCATACTACCACACCCTTATAAAACAGGTTTATAGAGGAAGTCTAGTGTAACTATTTCAGAGATATGTTATAAAAATTAAGCATACTCACTTTGTTAATAAGTAATACTTTCTACTTGGAGAGCTAGGCAACAGTCATGCACTAGAAAGAAATTCCAAGACCAAATATTTGTATGAAGGGACTGTATGATTTGACAAATAGAAGAATACTACAAGTTTCAACCCTATTCTACAGAACTGAGATGAATAATGCTACATTTTATAAGTTCAGCTAATTAAAGTCATCCCTAAATAAAACCTAAGAGGGAAGAAATTGCATTTAGTAATAATAATCTTCAATAAAGATAAGTCCTGTGTGCTGGCCACTATGCATTGTAAAAAGAGAGGTCACACAGTTCATACACATGAGCAAGAAACTCTGCAAAAACTGATTAAAGGTAATCTGGTCACATTAATAAAATATTAAATAGTTTTTATTTAAGCATAAAACTAAAAGATGTGCCAAGAATGCTATAAAATTCCCCGATATTAAAGTGCAGCAACATGAGAATATCTGAATATTAAGCAATTGTAAAGCATTTGGAAGGTATAGAAGACTATAAATGAGAATGAGATAGAAGATTTAAATACTCATGCTATTTATCACAGTATCCTTCAGTGCAATCCTTTTGAAGTGATGAAAAGCACAGTTGTTATCAGTGCTCTAGCAAAGAACTGGCTTGAAATGCAAGATGAGTTTATTATAGGAGCTTCATCCTGTTCCTCACAGTGAAAGTCATGATTTATTAAGTGGTTTTATGGCTGGCATCTGAGGCCAGATACAGCCACGATGTGCAGGGGAACAACAGGCAGGAATCCCAACCCCCAGATGTGTTAATACTGAGCAATTCATAGGATAGCATGATACTTAGGAACTAAAGAGTTCTGCTGAAAATAAATCCCTGTAATCTTCATCGAGTTGAGGATCTTCAGAAAAGTGATGAAAGAGTCTGAGTGTCTGTGTCTTTGAGGCCCTCTTGTAGTATTGGCCCTCTGAAAATAGAGGAACCCAAAAGCACTCGTTGAAATATCTCAAGGCTTAAATTTCAACAGGCAGAGCTGATGGAAATCTATAATTTTATCCCCTCTGCCTGGAAAAAATAATCTTCAGCCAATGAATTTGAAACAGAAGCCCTGCTATGGTCTGGGGTTTTGTTTTGTCTTCCTTTTTTTTAATTATTACTTTCTTTTATTTTATTTTTCATCTTGGATACATCAGTGAACAAAACCCCTCAAGGAATTCACTTGTCCTTCTAGAGGATGAGCAGTGAGCACAGTTCCATTACACCAACAAAGGAGGTTGGAAAAATCTTAACCCATGGGGCTACACAGAAAAAAACCAGAATATCAGTACAATGTAAATAAAAACACCTTTTCTTACCATGGGAAGAAATGTGAGAGTGAAGAAGCAGATCTTCCAACTGATGGCCATCTTCACTCTTGATTTTGAACTGTAGTCAAGTTTTGCTTGTCACCACTATTCTGAGGGCTGAAGCACCCACTCTCTGCAGAACTTTATGTAAGGTCTTTACATCAAGGCTCAGATCTCTGCAGTGAAAGAGGAAAATTGTATTTATATAAGTTATATAAATATGGAGTGAAATGAAGAAAAAAAGCAAGGTGAAGCAAGCAGAGAACTAAACATTTGAAGGGTGAATTGTACATATTAGAGATCAAGCAAACTTGTCTGGATTGCTGCTATTAGGGATGTTCTGGGATACTTAATTTAAAGCTGAAGGACATGTCTGCTTGATCATAACTTGGATCATGGAAACTACTGGAACAGGTTCTGTAGCTGCAAAAACCTAAATTGCACTCAAAGGTAAAGGTAGGGTGGATTATTTTTAACCAGAAAAAGGACCTGTCTACTTAATTTGCTTTCAGGATTTGACCTGCATGATTTTCAGTAGTGTCTCAAAAGCACAACTGTTTGGGGTCTTCTTAGGAGACTGCATGACAGGATGTTTTCCTCCCAGACATTTCTTGTACAGAAACCAAAATCCATGAGTGGAATTGTTAATAATCTGATTGCTTTTTGAGGTGCAAAGGGATGATCTGTACTGTCAGGCTGCAGGCTCATCCATGGCATAAGAAAAGATTGACTTCTATGGACAACAGCTTCAGGCCCAGCTTGGTCTCTGCTAAGGGGTCAGGGCATCAAGAGAAAGGGAACATAGATAATAAAAAATCAGGGATTTGGGATATACAAATAATTAAGAAAAAAAAATGAAGCAAAGGTATTTTGGAAACTCACAACAGAGGAGATGGGAGAAAATACAACAAGGAGAAAAGACAGAAAAGAAACCAGACAAAAACCAAAAAATTAATAAAGATATGACAAAAGGAAATGTAAAAGAACTTTGTGATCAAGGAACACTCAATTTTTATACTGACTGCCACATATTGCCAAGACATCAGCATTTAGAAAAGAGAGAGTCTTTCAGTGAAAAAATAAAGAAGGAAAATTAAGCTCACTTTAAATTTTTTACTTCTTTGTCCAGATCCTGACTAAATGGAGAATGATTCACAAAATTCTCCCTAAGCTGATCTGCTTTTTACCATCCTCACTCAATCAGCCCCTCTCACTCTGCTCTCTGCTCTGGTACTGAATTTAATTACCTAACTGTATTTCTGCTGCTTTATCAAATAATGGGGGACTGATAAGATCTCAGCTGAGGAGAACAGCAAACATCCCTGGTGACATTCAGCAGTGAGGAGCTGGAAAAAGAATGTCACTCCATTAACAGAAGCAACAGAAAACCAGGCAGATACATTAACAGACACTGGATTTAAAATAATTTCTTGATTATTTGCACTTCTATGTGCAGGCCAGTGCAGAGAGGACAAAGAGTGGAGTGGAGATTGAATTCTACCCTTGGATTCTGCCACTAGGATGCATCAGAAATACCATTTAAATACAATGGAAGGGTGGGAGTTGCCTGGATAAACAGATGGACAGATACCCTGTGGGAAAGTAACAACCTTTAAAACACACTCTTTCCAATACTTAAAGACCCAGTTTTCCTTTAACCTGGCATTCACCAGGTTTGAAAAGCAGAGAGTGGATGTTTTCTCTTTTATCTTAGTTTCAAAGGAACTTCTGAAGAGACAATGACACCACCAGCAAACCATTTCACTGCCTTCCTTTCACATTTTGCAGAGAAAGTAGAAGAATCAACTTCGGTTTTGCCTTCAAGGTAGTCATGGAAACCTGCATCAAAAACTGGGCTGAGGCCTTTGTATCGTCCACAGAGACTCAAGTGTTTATTAGATAATAACAGCTACCAGTTCCATGAACTTCTGCCCTAGACCTGCAACAAAACCTGTATTTTTTGTTCAGCATCTCCTAGCATGGATGATGTACATAGGTGAAGAGTCCATGTATTGCCAATAAAAGGGTAGTTATCTCCCAAACAGGTACTAGCAGCTATGTTTTATTTAACAAAATAGACTTTAAAAATACAGGCAGTGTTTATAGAGCATGCTCCATTTCCATTCTGTACTTGGAACAGAATATATGAATATAGGATTTGGAAAGGAAGCTTGAATTATCACACTGTGTTCTGATGCCACTGGTGCCTGAATCCTTTAATTTCATTAGCAATTAATAGCCTCACGTTATTGTTTCATCTGCATCTGCTACTGTAATTAAAATTAGAGAATTCAGAACAACCTATAGTATGGGGGGTGTACCTCCCAGCTATGCATTTACTATTAAAAAACTCTCCAGTTATTTCTGATGAAACAGATGGGCTGTTGAGGTGCCTGAGAATCTGAAAATCAGCTGATTGTTACTAAAACTGAATGGGCTACTGGGGATTATTCCAACCTAGGCTGAAAAAGAAAAAAAGACCTGTTAACATGTTCTGCTGCAAGTGCCTATTTTTTTCCCTCTGTCTGGACTCTGGAGTGCTTAGCTCATATATGGACTATATTACAGAAGCTTAAATATATATTACAGAAGGCTAATGAAGAGAACTGCAATGTGAAAAGCACAGAAGTACAATATAAATAATACTGGAAGGTTTGGGCCAGATGATCCTTGAGGTATTTTCCAAGCTGACATTCTACAAATCTATAATTCTATGAAGTATCAAGTGCAGGGGGTGATGTCAGTGATGGACAAAACCAGTAGTGAGTCCTTTCCAAGCAGGATGTGTCCTCCCTGGGAGGTGGAAAAAAATCACTGCTTTTAAAAGAATCCCACCTCACTGTACTAAGTGATGGGGGGGATTGTTATACCTATGGAGGATGAAAAGAGGATTTTTAGTGACTTTAAAAGGCTGTTATGAAGCAGTGTTGAGGTCTTACCCAAAAGATCTGCTAGATTTCTTGCTATGGTCCTCTGGGATGTGTGCCAGTGGTGTGAAAGGAAAGAAATATATTTCAAAGCTGACCCACAATGGTTTAGACTAGTGGTGATCAAATGTGAGTTTATTACTTAATTAATTTTAATTGCCACCACATCCTTCTCCTGCTCCATGACCGAGCTACTACACAAGTGTGGTAAATCTGAAAGCTTCTGACATGTTGGATCAATTGAGCTTTTGCAGACTGAATATTCCACATTGCAGCAAAGTCACTCACTCCATGAAGTTATCCCAGCACTTCCCAGCAACTTGAGGAATATTTCCTTATGCAGAATAAACATGTGGATGACGATGGAGAGCAAAAGAAAGAAGGTTCCAAGGAGAATACTCTATCCATCACCTATCAGTCTGGCTCACAGAGCATTCCCTTGGCATTTCCAAGTTCTCCCCAGGGAAGAGAACTCCATAGCTGCTTATGGCACAAAGTTGCATAGATTGAAGTCTTATGGATGTAATGATGTAATGATGTACCCATCTCCTATAGACTTTCAATGCAAGGTGTGAAAACCAGTGCATTTTATTATTTTCCTCCTAAAACTTCCCCAAAACCAGGTTCATTATTTATATTAACAGGCACAATGAACCTCCCTCATATCAACTGAGACACTTGCAAGAATTAAACACAGTTGGGGAAGCAATCCTTCAGTGACCTAGGACATGTCACCTAATTTTAGAAACCTAGCAGATGCATACTCACATCTGAGCTTATTGTGAAGTCTCTTTTTTTATAGTCAACAGAGAGAAGTAGACACATGAAGCAAGCAATTTGTCTGCCCTCTTTTAGCTGTCTACGTTAAACTTTCTGCTTCCCTCCCATGAGTGTGAAGGAATTCTTAACAGATAGTTCTTATGTTGACATCTACATTTTGGATATCTAAATTTGGACAGGATAACCCACACCTCCTTCTGAAGTATAGGGGTCAGCAATATGAAACCCAAAATGGCAAAGTTTGACCCACTGTAAAGAGTAGAGATGGAATTAGACTGGTTTTGTTGTCAATAAGTTGATGATGAAATATTTAAGGTAACAGTAAAATTTTTAAAAAATTCAACAGAATTGAACAGCAAGAGCTCTAAAGTTTCCCATAGAAAGCAGCCTGTAAAGAGCAAATAAGAACAACATTGTGGCCTTTCTGCTTTCTTTAATCTACTAATTAAAGAGGATCAGAGGGCTGGAACACCTTTCCTATGAAGATAGGCTGAGAAAATTGGGGTTGTTCATCCTGGAGAAGAAAAGGCTGTAGGAAAAACCTTTGAGCATCTTCTAGTACCTGAAGCAGCTTCAAGATAGGGGATGGGGGGGAGACTTTTTACAGGGTCCTATAGGGGTAGGATAAGGGGTAATGGTTTTAAATTGGAAAAGGGTAGATTTAAGTTAGACATTAGGAAAAAATCCTTTGCTGTCAGGGTGGAGAGACACTGGAATGGGTTGTTTTGATGCCTGAAAAGGAATTTTAGTGTTAAAGAATAACCAGATCTGTGAGCAGTACTCAGTAATTGTACTTTTTCTATCTGGAGGCACAGGGGTTTGCTGACTGTTTGGCTGTTTGGGTTTTGTCCTTACACAGCATGGAAAAACCAAAAAAACAAAACCCAACCAACCAAAAAGCCTATGAATTTTACTGGAACTCTTTTGAAAAATGAAGCTAAAGGTGTGATGACAAAAATAGGAAATGGTAAATTGCAGATGCTGTGGGTCTTATGTGTGCACAGGGGTCCAGGTGTTCAAATGTTTTATATGGATACTAATTATCAATTTATTGACTTTTAAAAGTGCTTGTGGAAGAAAAAAATCAGAGCAAAGTAGTCTAGCAGGTAAGAAGGATAAATTACAAGGGGGATTCACAGACCTGGGGGTTGGCAGGGACCTCTGGAGGCTGCCTCATCCAACTCCCCAGCTCAAAGATATGTCAGTTTTTATACCCTAATGCTAGATGCCTAATTTTGGACAAAGTAAGTTTCTGCTTTGAGTCTATTTATTGTCTATTTTTGTCTATTTTTGTCCTTTGCTTACTTTGCCTCACAAGGCCAAAGAAAGAAAATTCCATCCTAAAGTTTAAGACACCAAAGCACTACTGGGAAGCAAAACAGAAACAGAGCACTGACTTCTGTCTATGTCAAGGCCTCTTCTTTCAGTACTACCTTAATTCCTTTTATTAACACAGCCTAGTAACTTCTGTTCATGTTTTACTTCAGCTGTCCCTGATTAAAATTTTGGTGGAGTGGGTTTTGGGTTTTTTTCTTTGCTTTTGAGTGGTTTCAATTAAACTGAAATTCCCTGGAATTGTAAGAGTATTATAATTTGTCTTTACAAAGTACACTCCTTTATCATTTCTCTATAACCTGACAGCTCTCACATCTCCTGCTCCTCCAGCTTTATAGAATTTTCCTAACATTTTAAAAAAACCTTCTCAAAATTATTCTGGAACAGGTTGTAATCCTAGAAACAGGTTGCTCAGCCAATTCAAGCAGGATATTCCAATTTACACTTTCTGGAGATCTGAATAACTTCTTGATAATCTGCTAATTTTACTAACCTATTGCTCACTTCCAGACCTGACATCAGGTTCAGCTATCACAGCTCCTTGTGGCACTCACTATTAATTCTGAGAAAATATCCTGTTCTCCTGTTGCCTTGTTTTCCCTTTTTTTAGGCTTCAGACACACAGCAAAATTTTTATAGCTTCCAAAGTTGTGTCTCAGATAATACACAGTAAGTATATGAGTCCCTCTTGCTTCATGTCAAATTTGAGTCAGTATAATCCAGTTTTGCTTCTCTTTCATTATTGCTAAATCCAGTTTCATTGCCCTGCATTCACTGCAGCAAAGGGCATCCACAAAATGTTCCAGCAGGCCAACAGATGTGTGAAAAGCTCTTCAGGTAAATCAGCCTTGTCTGAACCACTCAGCTCTTTTCATCTCAGCTGATTCTTGCTTTCCTACAAGGTAGAATCCATCTTCTTTAAAGACATTCAAAAATTTGAAAAGCTAAATCCACTGTATCCCATCTATTCATATGTGTGATCATAAATCTCAGCTTTTCTTGAGCTTTGAAAGTCTATATAGTTTCAGGACATCATGTATAAAACTAACCAATGCTAGATTTTTTTACAGAAACTCCAGTTAAAAAGCCTGGCATTCATAAGTAATAAAAATTTGCATGATATAACAATTCCTCTCCTTCATATTATGCCACCTCATACATAAAGGTGGGACAAAATATTGAAGGTTCCTGACATTTAGAGGGTTGTTCTGGAGATCTGACTATTTTGGCATTATAATGACTTTGGAAGACTCTTTGTTGGAATGGTTGCTTCAGGCTCTTGGAAAATTCTGAAGGACACGAGTGAATCAATTTATCTACAGGTCAAGATTTTCTAGCTTGTTTTTTTCACCTACAGCAGCTATGGACTTATGAAAGCAGAGGCAATGGAATAGAATTCATAACTCCCTGTGCACAGGATTGATCTTCTTGGCAGATTTCCCATATAACATCACCCATAAAATTAATCCAGGCTTGATTGGCATTATTTTCCCTATTGTATTATTTATCAGATTTATTGTGCCCTTACATTGTTGACTTCTCCAGAGACCTGATGGAGTGCCACGACTTCTTTGACTACAGACCATGGCTGCAGGGATATATTTATAAAATACAGTGCATTTAAGAAGCACTAGTTGGCAAAGTAAAAAAAAATTTATATGAGAAATTTTTATCTTTATAGGCAGGTCAATTACCATTTTGAAGCATCTGTGATGTATGTGGTACTTCATAGCTAATATGCAACTAATTTGGGATCATAAAGGTAACAACATGTTGCTCTTTTTCAGCAGAGCTTTTAAGTGCTGCTTGGCAAGGTCCTTCAGCATCATTACTCCACAGCCAGTAAAATGTGTTCTCTATCTGGCATATCCAAGTTTTACAAGAGCTACTTGATTAATTTGCATTCCTTGACTGGTGGTCTGCATTTCCTGCCCTGGTTATTGCTGTAATTATTATTATTATTTACCCAGGAGCTGGTAAGGACCCTGTTATCTACCTGAAAACATTGCCACCTATCTCTGGTTTGAATCCATCTGGATGGATATGTCTCTGATCAACAACATCATGGGTAGGGAGACATCTATCATAGCCTGAAAAAAATAAATAAAAGCAAAAATTGGATGGAGTTTTCAGTAACCTGATCTAGAGGAAAATGTCCCTGCTTATGGCAAGGGAGTTGGAATTGGATGCTCTTTAAGGGCCCTTCCAACCCAAAAAATGCAGCTCTGGACAAGAGCACTTTATGTCCAGTGCCTCTGAAGATCATCCTAAGTGCAGTAGTTAAATAATATCTTTGAACCAATTCCTTAACTCAAAATAATATATTTACTGGCATATGAGGCCACCCTTAACACCTTATATTAGCTCTGTGGATGTCTTGAACTGATTACATGGAGATAAAGCTGCTATTGCTCCCCAGACCTAAGGTAGCCTCTGAAAAGTGCTGCATGGTTTCAGTTGTGAGGAAATACCAGGGGTATCTTCAAGAAGAAATTCCACTATTCACTACAGGCAAACCCCAGAGAAGTGGTCCTGCAGCTGGTGATGGACCTATGGGTAAGCAAGAACAAACCAGCCTCATATGGTCTCTGGGAAACCAGTCTATCCTCCCCACCTGAAAGCAGAAAGTAATAAAATAAGTAATAAAATGGAGTTACCTGTCACTTGAGAAGGTGGTAAATACAGTGAGCAGTCATCTGATGTCAAAGGAATAATTATGTGAAGTTGACATGCAGCAAACAGCCTGATAAAACCTTGGAATTGACAAGAGGATGCTTGGAATTGTGGAAAAATTACCAAGGTGTTCAGAGAAGATGACCAAATGATCTTCCTTTGTCTTACATGTGTAATTCCTTGTTATTATAATCCTGCAAATGGCAGAATCATTCTGTGTCTGAGCTTGTTTGAGCACTTTGATTTGGCAACCTAAGGTGATGTTCCAGGAGAAATAGCTATTGGCCTCCTCCATACCTCTAAAGAACATCACAGAAAGCTTCCATGAGCCAAAGTTCAGCCCATTTGAGTGAAAAAAAAAAAAAAAAAGATAGAAAAGAACAGCTCTACTGTTTCCTGATTTCTTAAAGGGTAAAGAAAATTATTCCCCCAGTTTTATGATTCCTTAAATTCATGTTGTTCAGTTCTCAAGGAGATTTATCCCAGAACAGGACTGGGATTACACCCCTGTCTCTTTTGTTCCTAAGGAGATGAAAATATTTGGTTTTTATTCCTACACTGAAAGATAATGTTAAGTCACTGCACAAATACTAACAAATTGCATAATACACTTTTTTTCCATCCACATTTCTTGTTGTCCTCTTTTTCTATCACACCTCAGACAGGCTAAGCTCACCCAGCTGTATCCCATCTTGTGCTTAATGAACCCATTACATTTGGACAGTATTAGGACCTTCCACAGCACATGTTCTGGCAATACAAGGAATGGAATTTAGGTCACATAAATTTAACTGTCTAAAAGTGAAATGTCTATATCCAGGCTTGTTTTCTCCAGCTCATTCTATAGTGAAGAAAAGATGAGCATGGGTTGGCCTTGCCTTGGGACAACATCTTGGAAAACAGAGCTAAGAAAGCAGAAAATAAGTTTGATCAGCTCAGAGGAATCTGTGATGATCTGGGACAGCCCTGAGTGTAGTACAAGGATAATCAGAGGAGGAAGAAAAGGAATTGAAATTAAAGTCACTGTTTGAGGGAAGAATATGTTAAACTGGGAATTAGAAGAAAGCTTCAGGCTATGAGCAGATAGAGATCTTGGAAGTGCCTTCCAGAAAAAGGTGGAGGATTGTAAAACAATCTACAGTTTTAAGAGAACTCTACTTAGGGTGAACATTTGGGAAGATTCTTTGTCTGACCTGTGGGTTGCAGTGCTAACAAACATAGGTTGCCTCTGACTCAGAGCTGGATCCCTTCCAGCCTTCTTAAAGCACAAAGTGAACTTGTGTTTCAGAAGAAAACTGCAACAGGTTCCTTGGCCTTTGCTGGTTCCACTAATCCACTTCTCATGCAGTGCAGGCTGCACAGATTTTCTTGGTAAGAGATGAGGGTGGGTGCAGCTCAGACACGTGGACAGAGAGGAGGCATTCAGGTCTTGGCAGAAAAGTTCCTTCTCCCACAAAGGGCAATCCAAGTCTCTTTCCTGAGTTTTTTGCTTTATTTCAGCAGGTCACAAGGACCTTCACACCCTGTCTCATGAAGCAAAGACACATCAGAGGGCACAATGATGCAGATGCAGGTATTTTCAAGCCTTTCCTCTCATTGCCTTAGTGTCCAGTTAGTCTGCCTTTTGACAAAGCTGGTAGTCATAATATTTTGGCTAAAACTGCAAAATTATTCCATGTTATAAAACTTTTCCCAAGCTATGGTTGAGAGCATTTCCAGTGTCTTACTTGAGGTCTTATTTCAGAGTGCTCCATGCCTTTAAAAGACATGAAAACCCATGGCTTACTACACTGAAGATTCTTATGGGGATTACTTTTTAAAAACTGAAATCTAAGTAATGTAAATATTCACCTTGATTCACATACCACTGCTTCACTGTTATGAAGAATAAGGCAGAACTGCCACAGAGTAGAAAAAAAAAAGTAAATATGAATGCATAGCAATAATCCATTCCCATGTAAACACCTTCTCATCCCATGTAAACACCTTCTCAGCCTGTGATGAAAACTGATGATGTCTATATCAATCTTCATGATCTGCTCATGGATTTCCATGTGACAATTCTACAGCATAAGCATACACGCAAAATTTGTTGGCCATGATATATGCACTCTTCTTTCATTAACTTAAGAGGTATAAAAAAACCAAACCAAAGCAAAAAAAAAAAAAAAAATAAATTCCACCAACTAGATGAGAACGGTTTTACACATTATAGCATTGTTTTTACTTCTGTGGAAATTAAATTTTGTACAGCAGAATTCTTACACAGAGAAGCAGTGTGAACAGGAGTCAAAAAAAAAAAAAGTGGTTTTTTTTTCTATACTGAATGTGGCTCTTAAGGTCAAAGTTGAAAAACCTGATTAATGATATTAAAAAGTTTATAAATTGACAGAATGGTCACCAGATCAGATGCACTTGAACTGATTATAATTCACAGTTTCCTTTAGAAATTAAGTGGAACGGGAATATTCCATATGGCCCAGAAGGAAACCAAAATGTTCTTCCTTTCCACTGGATAGCTTTGACTTTTTATTGTCATGCATACCAGTAAAACCTAGGATGTCAGGATGTAAATTCAATCAGGCTGAAATCTCCTTCATTTACAAAATGCCCACTGCTCACTGTTAAATTGGTTGACTCAAGTTTCAAAGATTCAGTGAAAATGCCTCTGCCCCATGGGTGATGTTTTGGTGCCTTGGGTGAGAATCATTCCATTGAAGTTTATGCCTCTAAAACTGAGCTGATTTCCACAGATTCTTTGTACAGTCACTGAGACAGCCAGTTGGGTTCAGACAACACAAAATAGAGGATTTTAAATTATTTATCTCAAATTATGGGATTAATTGCACCCTATTTATGTTTTCTGTCTGGAAAGAGGGAGGGAAGGATTGAGGGAAAAGAGAAGAGAGATTGGAGGCAGACACACAGCAGAATTTCAGCCTAAAGACTAAGTTTGCCAAAGGTCCATTCAGCTGATTAGTAGCAGCTTTTATTGGGAAGCAAATTAAGGTCAAATAAGATGAAGTGTTCAATAACAGAAGTTTTTTTCTTGTTGCTCCAAACTCTTCCCTTTAATTTTTCCATATTAGATTAAATCTAAATTCTGTTCAGGTCTTCATTTACTTCTGCCTTGTTTTTAATGTGTAATTTAAACTCTGCAGAAATGACACTAAGGAAATTGTGCCTTGAGTAGCAGGCGAAGCAGTCATGGAAAGCAAAGGTTATTCAGGTTAGATGCTGAAAAAACAAAGTGACAGAAATCTGTGGCCCAAAAATGCTGATAGACTTCTACCATAATGATCACCTTCATCTCTCTTTCAAGAACTTTGGAGATGAGACTTTGACCCTTTGGAAATTTATGAGGTCAAAGGATTACAAAGTGGGGGTAAGAGGAGGGTATGGAGAGGGACTTTTTACAAGGGCACGTAGTGATAGGACAAGGGGTAATGGCTGTAATCTGGAAGAGGGGAGATTAAGGTTGGATATTAGGAAGAAATTTTCCTGAGAGGGTGCTGAGATGATGGAACAGGTTGCCCGGGGAACCTGTGGCTGCCCCATCCCTGGAAGTGCTCAAGGCCAGGATGGATGGGGCTTAGAGCAACCTGGTCTGGTGGGAGATGTCCCTGCTCATGCAGAAGATTTGGAATTAAATGATCTTTAAGGTCCCTTCCAACCCAAATCATTCTATGGTTCTATGATTTTGGTCAAAGATTTCACAACTGGACTGCAGTGAAATAGAGGAGTTCTTCATTATTCCCCTATTTCCTTGCATGCTTTGTGGAGAGGATTTCTTCTAATCTCCTAAAATAACTTAAAATAACTGCAATAGCAATGCTGTAGACAGGTACAGCTTCACTGGTTGGTTTCTCACAGGAACACAGCACCAGTCAACATTTGACAAAAATATTTTAAAAAGGAAAGCAGCCTAAGAAAGAAAAAGCTTTATTGATCTCCAGCACTGGGAGATCCTATTCAGCAGCCTCCAAAGGATGCAATTTATTAAGATGAGAAATAAAGATGTCCCAAAGCCCTCATTTCTGTGGGCTGCATTATTAATGACTTCCATGCTTGCAGATGGCAGAGAGCTACATGGAAGAAGCCTTCTTGGCTTTTCCCATACCCAGTAGGATGGATATTTAAAAGTGGGCCAGGATGAAAAACAAAGGAGACATCACCAATGGTGTGAGAAAACCAATTAGCAAAACATAGGCCAAGGTTTAATAGTTCATTTGAGCATTGGCAATAGCCTGATAATCTCTGGGACATCCTTGCTTGAAAGTAATCTTAGCAACTAGGCAGTGGGAGTAGAAAATAACTTGGAGTTACTTTTACATTTTTTTAATCAGTCCAGTCTGGTAAACTGGAAGCTGTGGTTGCTCTCCCCTGGGAGTGTAGTCTGCAGCAAAGAGAAGCACTAAGAAAAAACCCACCACCAAAATAATAACAAAAATTAAATAATAAAATAATAATAATAATAATAATAATAATAATAATAATAATAATAATAATGATATAATAATAATAATAATAATAATAATAATAATAATAATAATAATATGATGATGATGATGATGATGATGATGATTGATGATGATGATGATGATGATGATGATGATGATGATGATGATGATAATAATAATAAATCCTCAACATGCAGTAGAAAAGGTGAGTTCATATTTTATGGTATTTCTTTCACCATGTACCAAACTTCACTTCTGTCCCTGGAGTTTGTTGCCAGCTGGAGTAAATGAAGCATGGGATGAGTTTGTGTGTTGTTCTGAAATGTAGAACTCACTGGGGAGACCAGGGTGGGGACATATAAAGGAAAGGACAAGGGAATGATCCTCTTGCCAAATAAAAGTAAATGTCTGATAACCTGAAGTCAGCCCAATGTGAGGCTGTTTTGGAAGCAGAATTGATTTTGTGATGGAGCCTGGATAGGATGGTGCAGAGTCACTGAGCCATGAACTAGAGAAGCCTCCAGGGCACAGTTTGACTGCTACAAGATATGCCCACAGAAATGGATATTTTATTGAGGACTGCCTTTTTCAGAAACAGAGATTAAATGAAAATCCTGTGTGAGGGAGAGAATAGTTTTTGCAATAATATTTTGCCCATTCTCTGTGTGTGCATTTCATAGATGAAAGCAAAATTCTGTGACATGGATTTAGATGCCCTTTGGATTGTTTAATTTCATCCAGCACTGCTTGGCTCTAGTTGGTCACAAAACCTTTCTTGGTGGGCAGTAATCACAGGTTTTATAGAAATAATTCTGCTTCATATTCTCCAAAGGAGTGCTTGTATTCTGTGTTATTTTCAAGCCAGTAATCAAAATAATAATAATTAAACAAACAAATAAAAATTAAATGCAGCATTACACTGAAACAACTTTGCTAAAAAAAAAAAATCAAACCAAACCAGGACATTAGGACTTGCAGGTCATAAATATGTAGATGAATACACCGTAAGTACTAAGTTATTCAGTGTCAGTCATCCAGCTCCAATCCAAAGGGCATCCAGCATCCTCCTTGGCATCCAAAATCCATCAGAATGTTTCTAAGATGGAAGTTCATGTGGGTTTTTTTCCCTCTTCCTTTTTCCAAACAAATCAAATGCACCAGTTTGCTCACAAATGTAAAGACCTCCTGGAAACAATCTTAGTTTTTCAGGATGCTTTTACCTACAAATAAATATTAGAATCATAGAATCATAGAACGACTGAAGTTGGAAAGGACCTTAAAGATCACTGAGTTCAAAAGCCCCTGCATGGGCAGGGACACCTCCCACAGCCCAGGTTACTCCAAGCCCCATCCAACCTGGCCTTCAACATTTCCAGGGATGGGGCAGCCACAGATTCCTTGGGCAACCTGTTCCAGGCTCTCACCACCCTCACAACAAAAATTTCTTCCTAAAGTCCAACCTCAATCTCCCCTTTCTCTCCAAGTTTTAACCCATTTCCCTTGTCCTCTCCCTACCCCCCCGTGTCCAACGCCCTCCCCCAGCTTTCTTGGAGCCCCTTCAGATATTGGAAGGTTGCTCTGAGCTCACCTGGGAGCCTCCTCTTCTCCAGGCTGAACAACCCCAATCCCTCAGCCTGGCTTCCCAGGGAGCTGCTCAGCCCTCTGAGCATTTCAGTGGCTCTGCTCTGGACACCTTCCAGGAGCTCTGTGTCCTTCTGGTGTTGGGGACTCCAGAACTGGACCCAGCACTGCAGGGGGGGCTCAGCAGAGCAGAGCAGAGGGGGAGAATCCCCTCCCTAAATATACACCATTGTTCAATATACAGTTCCTACTTGTGCTAGGATTACTACTCCAATTTTCCATACCAATGAAGCCACAAAGAAAATGACAGACCCACAGCAGAAACCTCTGCTCAGAGAGATTGTGTGAGAAATGAGGGCATTCAGTACTTCAGATCTAGATCTAGATGTACAGAACCCTGTATATCAGTGTTACAGACATACATAGGATTAATTTAATTCTGAGTACCAGTTCTGTATCTCCTCTGATCACTATGTTCTCTTTTATTATTCTTTCACAATATTTTCCTTTTTAGCTCTTTTCCAGCAAGTTAACAGAACATGTTTGCATTAGCTGAAAGGTAGTTGAGGTTTTTTTTCCTGGGAATTCTTTCCTTCTGATGATCCCCTGTAGAAATGAGATG
This sequence comes from Heliangelus exortis, assembly GCF_036169615.1. NCBI lineage: Eukaryota > Metazoa > Chordata > Aves > Apodiformes > Trochilidae > Heliangelus > Heliangelus exortis. The sequence continues at coordinate 4,245,694 of NC_092423.1, forward strand.
CCCACAATTGTACCTATATCCTATAGGAGTGCTCTGAAAAGCTGCCAGCTTTTGACACCTGCATTAGGATTTGGACATCTCTCTTCAGCTGTAAAAGAACATTAGTCCCAGCAAACTTAGAGATACTGATCCATGCTGCACTGCCTCTGATTTGCCCACCGAGCTGATCATATTAGTATTTCCTAGCCCAATTAACTCCAAATAAATTGGGTTATCTTAAATAATAAGGCTTTGCTAACCAAGGTCAGTGTGATCCCATCAGGCAGGAGATCAGTCTCACAAGGCAGCTCAGATGGAGGATTCAGGAGTTGGTGACAAGATGATGGAGTTGGCTGGAAGAGATGGTGACTTCAAGCAAGACTACAGAGCTCATACACATAAGCTCTTCCCTTAACACAAATGTTTTTTTTTATTATTATTCCTTTTACTTTCCTGTTCCATACTTTTGATATTCATAATTTTATCTGTCAACATTCTTCTTGATAGAGAAGGGGAAAACCGGTCTTAGTAATGCATATATTCTGATTTTGTGGTCAGAAACATCTTTCAGTAAGAAAATATGCAGAAAATTCTCTTTCTACTTCATTTGTCATTTAATCAATTGTTTTTATCAATGCACACTAAATGGTGTATTGTCACTTTAATTTCCTAAACTCATTGTGGTTCTTTTTTCATCCCTTTTACTTCCCCCTTTCTCAATACATCACCAACATATCATATTGTATCCCTTGTGGGATTTCTCTGCTTTAACTTGGCAAATCCTTTAACTCCTAATTTTGTATTCTGCTTTAATATATGCACCCACCCAAGAGCCTGGAAGGCTGAAGCTGAGAAAAATCCCTTCCATTTTCTTAGCTACTATTGTGTGGTTTAATGTAAAACACACACGCAGTGCACAGTGTGAGCTCCAGTTTTACCATCCATGTGTTTCAGAACTGAGTCAACCCTGATCAGTGTTTTTATCAAAGGATGAAGATTCAGGTCTAGGCTGGAACCACTTAAGAGTGGTGAACTACTGAAAAAAAGAAAAAAGTCAATGTGTAAGAGCAAGGAAGAGTTTACTAAAGGATTGAAATAGTCCAAACCAGGACTTGAGTTTAATCAACCTTGTTGCTTAGTTATCAGGAATTTCCACTTAAATTATTTGTTCAAATCAAATTGTTAAAATAGCAAATGGGCAATCTATATTTTAATCATAAGTACTATTTCCATTTGGCATCTACATTTTTAGGTTTTGGTTTTTTTTTTCCAAAAAGAAAGGTTGATTTGGGACACAAAGTTTGGAAATCCTTTTCATAAATGAATATATTTAAGAAAGACTTTAAGTATATGCACATTTTAAATATTATTGTAAATCCATTTTGCTATGTTAGAACATGCCATATGATACATTCTGATTAACTTTATATCAATTCATAGCTTAATCATGGTTTACTGTGTCAGAACTGAACAGAAATTATAAAAACATTTGGAAATGCACACACCTCCTATGTTTTAAGTCCCATTGCACTGACTGTGGAAGGAAAAAGAAAGTTCCTCATGACACTGAATTTTATTTATAATGTCCTGAATGAAGAAAATATCATGTACTGTTAGTGAGCTGACTGTACTGCTCCTGGTCACCAGGGCTTGAGTTCTCCTCTGTTAATTATTAGCATTAAATTATAAGCAGAGATATTTTAAACTCTTTCTACTGTTAATAAAAAGAGCCAGACACCTTCATTGCATGAATCATATTTTGACTTCAGTCACTTTGTGCAGATCCCAGCTCTCTTCTTGAGCTAAAGAGGGAGACTATACTGACTGCCCTCCTCTTTCATAACAGGGTAAAACTTTGCTCTTTAGTACTTTCTTATGGTTTCCCTTCTTTCTGTCTTGGTTGATAAATCCTTTCTCTTTTTTCCTTGTTACATCTCTGTTTCACTAGCACCCTGTGATCTCTAAAAGTTCTCCCTGCTGCCAAATTGCACATTTTGGTGCTGGCTTCAGTTTTCTTGGAAACCAAAGCCAAATTCCTCTGATCTGTGTTCAGGGTCTTTAATTGTTGAGAGGCAAACTGGGTGTTCATACCACAGGGTTTCTTTAGTGATCATCAGAAAAAAAAAAGTCTCATTTCTAGGGCAGTCCCATTCTACAGCTGATTTCTTTTGCCACCGATCAGGCTGCATAATTTCTCTTCAAAATCTGCTCTGTAGGAAATACAGAGGTTGCTGGTTAATGTTAAGATTTGTTTCTTAAACACAATTTTTTGTAATTTTCTTTCTATTTCACTTTCCTACTCTTTTTCTACAAGCTTAGTTTGAAGAGTTGGGTAGTAGCTCCTTGTTGCAGCTCAGTAGGGTTTAAGGTGTCTTTACCCTACATGACCCACAGCACTCACATTGCAGAGAGAACCTCCCAACTTGCTACCATTTACAAGATACATTAAGAATCCTGCACTTTTTTTCCACTCCCACAGCATCTCTGGATTTTAAAATGCCAACAGTCTTAAGACAGGCAGATCCCTCTTATAAACAAAAATTCCTCTGTGCCAGTGTGAGCTACAAGAGAGAGAAGAAAACCAGCGGAAAAAACCCCAAAATCCTTTCTGCTGGGAAGTGCCAGTTTTACTCTTTGACTTCTGAACACACCTAAAACACTAAAACCAGACACAAAGAAAATACCCTAAAATTGTTGTTGTTATTGTCACTAAGGAAACGACTGCCCAGGAATCTGCAAGTTGAAGACACAAACTCTTTGATATGCAGCCAACAACTCTTCGATGTGCAGCAAAATTCCCAACTCTGGAGAATCACTTGGATGCTCCAGAAAATCCATAGTCCAGACTTGCCACAACATAAGATACCAAGACAGGGAGTCATAACTCAGCAAAGATGTTTTGCTTTAGGATATTCCTCTCTGCAGTCTAACAGTACTGCCAGGAAACCTTGAATACTACAGGAACAGGGGAATGTGGGAGGCACAAGACAGAATTTTCCTGTCTGCTCACTTGTGGTGTTGTTTTTCAGCCATACTTCACCTCCCCCAATTCTTCACAATAATTTAGAGGTGAGCTTTTTTGCACTGAAGTCAACAACATAATTATTGGTCAACCTCTCCATCCCTTCAAATAGAGTGGTGTTCTACAATGATGGATGAATTTTGAACTGTGCCCCAGGGGTTATAAATAAGAGTCATAGCTAACCTGTCTGCAAACCCATTCAAAGGGCTATGCAAATAATTTACATTAATTTAATAATTCAATAACATTTTAGTAATCAAATTCCAAAAGTCCAAGATATTTTCTGGTGGTCTTTAATTTCTCAGCATCTGCACAATGTATTCACAGTCACGGAGACACTTGTATCATAAAGAACTTGACAAACAACATGTTTTGCTGAAATGTGTTTAAACAGGAGTATGAATATAGATATCCCCTGTCTTGAGTTCTGCTGTAGAGTAGAGAAGCAAATAGTGACAAAATTCATAGAAAAGAGGCATAGTTTATAACAGGTGGCATCTAAGGAACAGGATTATTTGTTTTAATCACTGGAGACTTGGGCAAGATTTACAGACAATGGGCCAAATGGAATATGTGGAAAGACTCCACTAATATAAAATGATTTCAGAGAATTTAAGCTTTGAAAATACTTTCCTGTTACCACTGACAGGTGTCCATATCAGATCCTACCTCCTAAGGTCCCTTGGTGGAGTCACAAGGGCTTCTGTTCTGTCACATTTATCCAAGAACCAGACATCTCCCTGTAGACAAGTTTACTTCTGGTGTGCCCCCAGCTCCTTGTAGTCTTTAGTTTTGTATATTTCCTTCCCACTGTGTAAAATCATAATCTGGATCTCTGTAACTCTCCTGTGTGTGGCCTCGAGACCAAAAATGCTTAAAAGGTCTAAAGGCAAAGCTGTTCTCTCCGAGTAAACAGCTGGACCAGAGTGAATCCATCTGTCAGCAGCAGCAGTTCAATAACAACTGAGCAATCCTTTACCAAGGTAAAAATATATCTGCCCAGCCAACCAGGAGTCCTTGCTTTTATGTTAAATCCATCACCCACCTTTGAATCAGAATTTTTTCAGCCACTTGTTTGTGAAGAAGGAACACAAGGAAATGAATTGAGTGGCAAAGAGTCACTGGTGGTGGTTTCATAGCAGGGGCAAGAGAAAGAAATGGACTTTAGTGTAATAAATAGATTGCTAAACACATCAGGTTTGGGACTTTTCCATGGTCTTGAAGTAAAATGTCACCACTTTTACCCACTTTGTTAAACTGCTTTACCACAAATTAAAATGGTCTCATCCAAACTGCCTATGAGAACAATCTCTGGGCCATGGTTTTCTCTGAGCATTGTTTGTAATTGTGGTCTTTCCCTTTATTTGTTAAATATCTTGTCTATTAAATGTTGTTGGAAATCAGATTCTGGTGGGTTATGGAAGATTCTTCCTGGTTTTCTCCTCTTTCAGCAGTGCAAATGATGATCCCTTTTCCTTTCCAGTCCCATTGGGACTCAGGCCAGTGCTGAGTCAAACCAATGCACCCTCACTGAACAGATCTCATTGAAAACAGTTTCACCCACAGCAAGGCAGAGTTATAGCTTGAAAAGACAACAGAAATTTCTGTCATTACATATCATAAAAATAAAAAGGCATATTACAGCACCTAAGCAATTGCTAAATGTTTGACAATGAGACTTCGCTTCCCTGAGCATATCAGAGCTCTGGGGTTGTGAGTCTTCTGCAAATCATTCCTTATTATCCTAATCTAGGATAATGACAGTGATCCTTTTAAGAAATCCTTTGGGAGAATAAAAATATTCACTTTTAAATTCTATAAATCTATAAAGGTAATTTTTTTTTTCCAGCTTCACATCTATTACCCCAGTGTCCCATCCTTGACACAGAAGGCCTCTGTTTTGTAAATCCACGGGGAATGTTAGAAAAGTGTTGTGATAACAATAATATTTGAAGCTTCAGAGAAATTGTACTCAAGATTTTCTTCAAAGTATCAATATGCAAATCAAAGTGAATTTCTCTCCAGTAACTTAAGAAATACTTTGTAGGTTTTTATAAATACACAAGTTGTCCCAAACTTCCTTAATGGGCAACAGGAAAAAAGGTCATTTTGGGGCACAAGTCTTCTGATGTATTTTGAATGGCTGCTTGAGGAAAAAGAATGAATTTAACTCAACATTCTTGTGCTCCTTTAGATGTATCTGAGATACAGATATATTGTAGAAATCTATTTAAGCTGTAAGTTCTCCAGGTGCTTTGTGCAGGGTGTCATATTTTTGCAGTGGAGTCTCATGGCTACTGTAGCAACACTTCAAAGAAATCACCAGATGAACAAGTTTCAATATATAAACTGATTCATTTAAATGATTTACGTTAAAAGAATTCAAAGAACATTGGCAAAATGTTTGCTGAGAGACATATTAAGAAATCAGGGTTATCCCTGATTGTTGATTCAAATGCATTGTAGTGAGGCCAAGTTGCAACAAGCAGGAACAATATTTGACAACTATTTCACCACTGCTGACATTAATAACAGTGGTTCTTTTCCTTAGTTCATTGCAAAACATTGTGTAGGACCTTTTCCAAAACTGCTCACAGGAATTTAAGACAGAAAACCTCAAAAGAACAGGTGAAGAAAGTACAAGTCACACTGTACTTTGCCTGCTTTGTATTTTCACTTCTAGGTCACTTATGAGAACAGTTTGCTGATAAAGAATATGGTGTTGAACCACATAGAATATTTTTCAAAGCCAGGCATGAAAATATAGAGCTGCCAGCCATGGATCTCATCTTAATGCTGGCTGAAGTCATGGCGTTCGTAAAAAGATCTTGGATCCCAGTTGAACAAAAAAGGCACATAACAAAAAGGGTAGTGAAAAACACGTACAGGGAACCAGAAAGTACTTGGGGAAATGTGCATTTGTTTACTCTTTTGCTCATTTGATTATTAAATGGGCTGACAAATCAGTATGGTTCATTTCACTAAGTATGGAGGAGTTTCTATCTTTTTAGACACTAAGTCTTTGTTGAAGGCTAAGGTCAGCTTCAGATGATGTCACTACTATCAGTTCAATTTAGAGCACATTAGATTCTTTTTCTTTCTTCATGTTCCCTTAATCAGTCATTTTGTCTCAGTGTTCTTGATCTCAGAGGAGAAAAAAGTTACCACAAAGGTTGTTAAAATGTTTAGACGTGCTGGAAGTCTAAGGCAGGAGGATGGTAGCACAACAATCTGATCAGAGTTGCTGCATCAGCCAAGGACTCTAAATGTTAAGATGCATTTTGTGGAAAGATGGAGATTATTTTATATTGAGTACAGCTGCAGAGACATGAAACAGCATCTTTCTTCTTCTTTGTCATTTCTGATACAAATGCACGTTGTTTTCTGTAGTACAGGCTATGATCTCTGGTCTGATCTTTTACCTGTTGCAGGCCAGATATAAATACTGAGGTATTAAAGCTGGTGATTTTTCAGACTCAGGTAGAAGCAGTATTCTAACAATGCTGATGCACTTTGGAAAAGGCAAGGACATAGCAGAAAGTATAGCAAAACTTTGCAGGTTGGAACCAGCCCACGAATTACAAGTTGTAACATTATGGATGAAGGCTCTCAAAGATGATTTAGAAAAATGCAAGTTTCAACATGCTGCTAAGGAGTGTGAGATGGATTAGCTTGGACATTCAGACACACACACACCTGCATATTCTTTTCAGTCTGACCAGCTTAAAAGAAAGGGGTAGATCTATCTTAAATTTTTTTAGATCATGTTGTCTGGCTTACTGGGCTCTTCCACCATAACGGACAATAGAGTCAAAAAAGGAGGCTGTTAGTTTGGAAAATCCTTTTTTTTCTCTCTGTTAGGAAGATGTGAAGCTTATTTTGCCCAATCTGGAAGCCACAGATAAAATGGGTCTTGAAAAGTTAATAACACTTTTTTTCTTTCAGGGATAGTAATAACAAATCTAATGCATGCAAAGGTCCCTGGGAGCTTGAAGAAGCTGGGCCTATGAGGATAACCATAAAGCTTGGTGCTTTGAGGAGCTTTGCTTTAATCACCTTAAGCCCAGCTCCATGTTTTCTGGAAATAGAGAGCAGTACAGAAAAAAAGAAAGCAAAGCCAAGCACTACAAACCTTCCCCAAGGCAGGTGTGCAGCTGACATTCTTCATCTTGAAGAAACTGACCTGCCAGGTAGTGCAGTCAACAGCACTAGAGAGCCTGGGCAAAAAGGTCTTTTTTTGCATTAAAATTGCAAACACTTCAGGGAACCTACATCTCCAGAAATCTAGGAAAAGAAGTCACAAGGTACAAAGGACTGAAGCTGATGAATCGTGAGCATTTGAAGAATATAGAGGTAACAGGGGAAAGAAATCTAGGGTGAAAAAGAGATGTGTTTTGGACACCCAGCAGTTTCAGGATAAAGCTGGAATATTCACTCAGGCTGTCATAAGAAAAATAATGCAAGATCATAGGTATGAACCCAACACATCTGCTGTGGATTGACCTTTTCCTCTGCTTGAGATTAGGACAGTAGTGATGCATGGGTGAAGGGAAAAATGGTTGAAGTACCAGCCCAGAACCAGCACAGACTGAGCTGTACAAGACAATTTACTAAAGGATAAACCACCAGATGGGAATACTTCAGCTTTAACACAGGGAGACACAGGAAGAAAAACACCTTCTGGCTTATTCAGAGGATGATCAGGAGTAGCTTGTGGTAGTAGAATCTGGAGAAAGGCAAATGCAGTCTCAAAGTTGTCTCAGGGAAAATAATTCCAGGAATGATTTGGAGCTAAGTAAATACACCTGCAATATAGTCATTCTTTTGTGGCCCAAAATTTTAACTGTGACATCCCAGGACAGCAATACCAAAGGGTATTTTTAAACCCTGTGTGGGAGTATAAGAGAATCAGCTGAAACCTTGTGTGTGTGGTGAGAACACTGAGGCCAAGATTTGATCTGTCTTATTCTAAACCATCAAGAAGGGTCTGAAACCCAGGAGAGGATTCACATGGCAGATTAAACCATCTCTGTAACTAAAAAGTTACAGAGCCTACTCTTATTACTATCTGTAGTAAATACTTATATTTACCTGCATAGACTGGGCACTGTCTTGGGGTCAGAATCAGCAACCTAAATGCTGGTGTTTGGTGTCACCAATAACCCAGAATATCTACAGGTTGCCCAGGGAGGTCTTTGAGGCCCCATCCCTGGAGATGTTCAAGGTGAGGCTTGAGGAGGCTCTGAGAACCCTGATCTGGGTGAGGGTGTCCCTGATACTGCAGGGTTGGATTAGATGACCTTTAGAGGTCCCTTCCAACAAAAATTGTTCTATGATTCCATGATCTTACCTGCTCTTATAAGGATGGTAAAAGATGTGATGTAGCTAATCATCATACCCACAGATCTCTAGTGGATGTCAGATAGCCCAGGGCATCTCAGAGGGCACTTAACACCCATATTTAGGTGACTGAACCACATCCTAAATCTCTGTTGTCTCTAACAAGACTTAGATGTACTTAGATGCAGCAGACACTTCAAAATACACACCTGCCTTTATGTGTCTTTATTTGCAACCTGAATCCCATTTCTACTCAACATTAGAGAAACTATCTTAGCAAAAGAGACCTGCAAGTCCTCCATACAGAGGAAAGGGAAGGAGTTGAATACCAGAGGTGAAAGCCTCTCAAGGCTACACTCTGATATATTCTGAACACCATTCCAAGTTTGGTAATTCCTGAAGGCTCTTTTCCATGACCATCATTACTACATCCCACTGTGGTACAAAGAGCATGCCAGAGAGCAGAAAGCTAAAGAATATAGAGACTTGAATACTGCAGAGAAACCACTTCAACATGGCCAATAATGGCTTTTCCTGCTGCTCTCTCCTCTGCAGTCACTGAGTACTATTCACTAATGAAGTTTGTTCCAGCTGTTCGCCCACTGTACATAATCATCTCAGCTAACTAACCCATTCACTAACACAAAAAAACACCATCCAAGCTGTCAAACTTCATGTGACTCGAATGAATGAGTGTGGATTGTAGGATCCAAGGCTCCAGTGACAGCTGTGACACATTCACAGCCTTAGTCATGAAGAGCTTAAGCATCTGCGGTATTTCGGATGCTCTCTCATCTCCTCTGCATATTAAGTTCAAGCACAAAACTGCTGGAAGGAATCCAAAGATCCAGCTCTCTAAAGCACAGGAAATGAGTAACTTTACTAACTTTAACTTGGGACTTTTATATAATGCACTGGTGCTGTTTTCTTTATATAATTTGTTTCTAGGCCAGCTCTAAGAGAGAAAGTTCTGTTGTGTGTCCAGTGTCTCAGAAATGTACTATGCCCAAGCTCATACTTGATTTTTGGTACCAGTTACCTCATTTCAGAATTTAGCTATATATAAAAATTGCTTTGTAAAAGGCAATGCTTTTCACTTACATTTGATATTTTTTTTAGAAATAAAAAAAACCCCACCCCTTTATAAACTTACTTCAAACAAGTGACACTGAGAGTAAAAACAGAAATGTTATGATTTCATAAAACCTTATCATTCCAGGAATAAGAATTAAAAGTTAAGGATATCTGAGCTATTTTAAACTCTCTTTCCAGCTAAATATCATTTCTTTCCACTATGAAGAAGTGTATCTCTTACTGCTACAACTTTAATTCCAATCTTTATACCAATGTGTTCTGAGAGCTTCATGGCATTTTTTTCACTGCTTGGATTTCAGTAAATATTTTTAAAGGCCATAGCTAAGAAGGAAGGTGTTAGTTAAATCCATTTATCAACTGACTGGGATTTTGCTAGCTTAGGGTAGAGGTTGGATGCATTATAATAAGAAAGCATTGAGCTACTGATTTATGGCAAAAAGCTGTTAGGTCACCTACTTCTAAGCATGTCAAGTGCTCCAAGATGGCCCAAATACATTTCACAATGTGTCAATCCTAAGCTAATGATGTCTGGTCAGCATTCATCTCCATCTTCTTGCAACTCACAGTGCAGCTATTCACAAGTAGGGTTTATAGGTGAGATTTGGATCATTGCACAGTTTCTGTCTAGCTCAGGCAGAGTAAGCTTGGATCTGCCTGCAGAAAATCCTGTAGCCATCCTAGATGTGTCCCTGTGTTGATGCATCCCCACCTGTTCACAAAACTGCACACAAGCTTCAGCTGGCAAATCTGTCTTAGTGATTATTGAAGCTGCTCTGAAGACAGAAAGTGTTACATCAACTCCCTGCCAAGGAGTAAGCCTCTGAGATTTGAAATGATGAATAACTAGTAAAAAACCCCAAACTAAACAAAAAAAAAAAAAAAATCAAAATTAAACACGTATATTATAAAAAAGAAAAAGAAAAAAAAACAAGGAAAAAGGCCAAACACAAATAGATAGGGTGTTGCCTGGGAGACGTGGCATGAATTCTCCCTGCAAGGGACAGCCTGAGTCTGTCATTGGTTGGATAAAGGGAAGATGTGGGTGAGGAAGGTGTGGGGGCCACCACAGCAAGTTGGGCTTTTCAGAAAATATAACATCAATCATAATTTGCTATGGCTTTGAACTAGCAAAAAAATTACTCAGCAAAGATGGGAGCAAGAGAGGAATCGCTCTTCACAGGGATATCTCTGACACACCATGAAAGGTTACAACTTATTAATTTTGGGTAACTTTGAGCCAGCTGCTGCTAGAACCTTGATGGAGTGATTCTTCTGACCCACTTCAGGATGAGATGAAGCACCCTCCCCACTTACTATTTAGTGAACTGGAGTGGGTGGCTTGGATGTGGCCATCTAGCTTTCAGATGTTGATGTAAGAGTAAGTGAACATCACCCAGGCTGCCAAAGAGTTTTCCTGAGTGAGAAAGCCTTTCTTCACTTTAAATGAATGATAGTTTTTCAAGGTGATCCCTGGGGGCCAAGTTTTCATCTAAGAGAGTGAGACAATTTATACCTCCTCCACTTCTCAGGGATGGACCTGCTGATGGATCTACTCCCTGCAAAAGAACTTCATTCGCTTACATGGCCCCTCAATAAGGAATTTTTCCTTTAGAATCCCCACCCAGTCAGACAGGACCCTATACTGTCCTGCTCAGGAAAAGAAAGTAACAAAATCTGCCTCATTCTGAGGAACTAAAGAATAAAAATAAAAACTCAAGGCTTTTAACCCACCGTGCAGATTAAAAGGGCTTTTCCTGCCCTAACCCTCAGCTCCATTTAGCAGGCCCAACAAATCAGAGCTAACAGACTATAATTAACTTTCCATTTGCAGCTCCGAAGCAATCGTAACCCAATCAGCTCTAATGGAGTGCAAAAGCCACTGTTGTTGAGGCTTTTTGTGAAGTGCCTCAACCTTGGACAGACAAACCTGGAAACATATGTGGCAGAAGTGTGATTTATTTTCAGTAAGGAGTGCTTAGGCTTCAAAATTTCCAGTAGGATAGAAACTGAAATAATTATTATTACTATTGCTATAACTGTTAGTGTGAAGGATAGGCCATATAAATATTTCTCCCCTTTTCTGTCAGTGTTAGAGTCAATTATAGGTTATACAAACATTAACTAGAAGAATTTATTTAATTAAAAAACCAACCAAACAAAACAAAACACAACACAGTCATTTTCACACCTTTTTAAACTTTTTTTTTTAAAAAGAATATATCACATAATTAGACTGGAGCATTTTCAGAGCATAGGCCTACCTTAAGCCAGCCAAGAGTAAAACTGACACATGAATGAGCAGGAATAAGATCATCAGGATGTCTCCAGGGCAGGTAACTTCTAATATCAAATTCAAATCAGCTCATTTCATGGGATGATTATCTCAGCAGAATATGGATTCTACAGCAGTGTAGAATCCAAGCAGCAAACAAGAACCCCCTGCAACTGCATCTGTGTATGTCTGCAGGAATCTTTCCAAGTGAATATTCCTCAGCACAACAGCCATGTTAGCTTGAAATGCTCTGTGTGATGATGCTTCTAATTATATTTCAGGAGCTAGAATGATTTAGCACCTCTGAAGAAGTCCTGTCCTGGAATTATTAATTTGGCTGCTCTACAGGTCAGCCCATCAGCTTGCATGGAGATACAATCAGTGAACTGCAGAGAATTACATAAACAAGACTTGAACAATCTGGCTTGTTTTACATGAGTTCCTCATTTGTCTGCTGGAGATAAAAGTTCAAGCCTAAGACAGATCAACAGATTGAGAAAGCAAAGGGTGGTCAGAAAAAAAAAAAAAAAACAACAAAAAAACCAAACAAGCAAAGCAATGAGGTGAGGGCTGGATGTCCTGCCACGAAGCATTCTGCAACAAAAAGCATTCTGCCTTTTTTCCCATATATTTGTGCCCACTCAGTTACAATCCAAAGAGCATTTCAACAGCCACCTCAGACACATGAATTCTAGTGCTTGTTTGCATTGTGGAAAAGTACCAAACACCTTTCTGTATGCAAAGCATTTCTTAAGAACAGAACGAGATCAGCATTGAGGGAACTAGAAAAGCAACTCCTCAGGGGATGCAGTACATGTGGGGTAACAGGAGTACTCTGAAAGACAGTGGTGTTGCAGCCATCCCTGATGATATATTAACAGCAGAGATTACTTTAAAGTTGTGGATGGGAAAAAAAAGAGAGAGTTCCTCACTGGTGCATTTGCATCCCTTTCAGTTGAGTTGTTCTATTCCTGCACCAGTGATATCATTCCAAAATCTTATTGACTGCAGCATGAACTGAATCCCACCCTTGCTGCCCTCACAGGTGATATGGGATGGCTGGATGTGAAAAGAGAACAGGGAGTAAAAACAAATTAATAGAAGCCAACACAAAAATAGACTTTGCTGACTTAAAGGTGGAGGCTACACTCCCCGGGCCAAGTAGTAAAAAGGGGTGAAGTAAAAAAAAATAAAATCAGTATCTCCACTGACTTCTGTACCCTGGTATCAGTTTACCTCTCCTGACAACTGGGGTGATAAATAACTCCTCTGTCAAATCAGAACTAGCTCTAAAGCCTGGAATTTCTGCAGTTCTTTCCACCAGATAGGAGTTACAGCATCATCCTGTCCTGAGTTTATTTTTTCTCAGTGCTTCTTAACTCAAATACTCTGGTTTCATTAAAAGATAATCTGAGCTAATTTAGGAATTAGACTGTTTGTACTAAGTGTGCTCAGAAGGAAGGAAAGGAAAACAAAATCTGCTACATTGCAATGAATCAGCCTGGGGACATGGGTCTCAACTTCTCAAAGGCGTAGGCACATATGGAACTCAGCCCCAGAAAAAATATCTCCAGGATGCCGGCTCAGTCACCCAAATGAAGAGAGATGTGAGGAGCAAGGGTCTGAAGGAGGTCACCAGACCTCAGAAATCTCTGGTTTTCTCATCCTGGTAGCATCCCACAACAAAGCTCCTACCTTTGTGTTTCTGTGCTTCACATACACACCAACAACAGCAGATCCCGAGAGCTACAAGCGGCGGCGGCACCACCGTGCAAACAGCAGACATCTTAAATTTCCAGGGAGGAACAAATCCTCTTGTTTGCTCGACCCCAGCAGAAGGCTGAAGTTAAGGAGTGATTACAAAGTTTGCTGCCCCTTCAAAGATAAATACGTGCGTTTATCACACTTAAGGTCCTCCCCACCCCATGACCTTGGAGGCTGTTCCGTGCCACTGGTTATCCTTCCAGTCACGGCACACATGCCTTCAACTGGAGGAAACAAAACAACAGAAACCTTCTGCTCCACAAGAGATTGCCAGTACAGTAACAGATCAATTGGAGCTGTCCTTAACAAACAAGAAAGCAGCAAACATTACCCTCAGCACATAAGAGCAGGGGACAAAAAAAAAAAAAAAAAGTAGAAGACCATAACCCACCATAACCCAGAACGGTGAGATGTCAACTTTAATTCAACTGCCCTTATTGCAGTGAACAGCATTCCTTAATTATTCATCAAACTGAAACAGTGTTGCCCTAACCATCCATATAGGACAACTTATTTTAAGACAGCATTGGTGTGTTTCACATCAGCCAAGTATGAATGCTTGCATAATACATTCTGTCTCTGTAGCTATACCAACACCACTTTAAGGAGTTTGCTTTCTATGCTATTGTTGGCAGAAACCTTCAGAAACCTTCATACATTCTCTTTGCTTGGCATGTGCTAGCCATGGAAACCTTTCCCCACTGCACCTGACCAGTGTCACATAGGCTGAATGGAGAAGTGGGATGGCTGTGTACCCCGAAAACATCAACTGAAAATCTGTTTAAAAAAACAAACAAACCAAAAAACCCAACGCACCCAAAAGGCTACTTTGGTTACATCGCCTATTGCCACATCAGTCCAACACTTGCACTGTAATCAGCATACACAAGAACCAGGTCACTCTGATGCCTTACTCACTTAGATTAATATTTCTTTTATTATTTTAACTTCCTCTGTGCTACACCAATATATTCTTCAAGCTAAAAAAGCCAGATTCTGTTTACCAGCAGATTGGATGCAGAGGAAAGCCACAGACTTGAAGGGAGTTTTTCTAGACTTGCTTCAATATTAGTGGGATGATCATCTAGCCATAAACACAACTGTGTCACAAATCTTTTTTTTTTTTTTTTTTTTTTTCTTTTTAATGCATTTTCCAGTCCTCTACAGCATGCTGCATTATCTTTCTCTCCCTGCCTGCAAACTCTTCAGATTCCAATACATACCTGAACTGTTCACATGTGAAATTCACAGCCCAGCAGTCGGTCCTGGACGCTATCGCTCTGACTTAAGATGTGCTTGGCATAAACAGGGTATTATTAGAACCAGCTGTTCCAATACTGATAAGGAGAAGGGCACAGAAGCAGGCAAGCAGAGGTCAAAAGCACATTAACCACAATTTTTCACTCCTGCCCCACTGAAAAACAGAGAAGTCCTGGTGCCCTGCTTGAAGGGTGAATCAGAGTTTCTGCGGCAGGTGAAGATGCAGGACTGCAAAAGGGAGCCTTGAGCTCGAAAATGCTCCGAGCAGCATCGGGTCTGTTAGCAATCAGGTTTTATTTACCAGCCATATTGTGTTAAAAACAGACGTGATTCCCATGCCGAGCATGTTAACCTGTCACCACTTGCAAAGGGAGATTTATTTGTTTGAAATAAGCAAAAATCTATTTGGTGGACGCATCCTCAGAGGCTGCAGGTCTGGATGAAGGCAGAAAGCCTGCATGCAATTCCACCCCCCACCAAAAAAAAAAAAAAAAAAAAAAAGTATTCCCAGGACCTGGGGAAGACGAGGAGAGAGCCGGTAAATCAATGTCACTCTAAGACAAGCCGGCGGTTCCTTTCCCCTCAAGGCTTGCAGTAGTGTTGCTTTGGCATCTCCAGGGTTTGGAGCGGGGCAGAACCCCCCCCTCCCGACCCCATCCCAGTCCCCAGCTCGGGCTGGGAACCGGAGCGGTGTCACCCCCGGGTGGGAAGGTTGGAGAAAAGCCGAAGCAAAGGACTTACCATTGCAGCAAGGATCCGTCCCGGTGCTGGAGATGCTGCATCCCCGCCGTGGCGGGGAGGGGCGGGTGCCGGTGGGCTGGGAGGCAGCGCTGGGATGGACACAGAGACACCGAGAAGGTCCCCGACAGAACCTCTGCAGGTCCGGATGTCTGCGGGGAAACTGAGCGGCCAGGGCCGGGCCGGGCTCCCCCCAGCCTGGTTGGTACCGAGCGGAGGAAGGGTCGGTGCCTCCGAAGAGAATCCAAATTCCTCCTCCCTCGCCTGCCGGTCATGTCCAGGCTGCCTTTGCTCAGGGGATGGGCCAGGTCCTGGCCGTGAAGGAATTTGCCATCGTTAAATTAAAAAACAAAAACAAAAAAACAAAACACCCCCCCCAAAAAAAAAAAAAAAAAATCAAGAAGGGAGGCAGGAGATTTGCAAACTTTTTTCCCCCCCTCTTTTTCTTTTTTTTTTTTTTTCAGCCTTTTTTGTTTGTTTGTTTGTTTGTTTTGGGGTTTTTTTGTTTGTTTGTTTTTTGGTTGGTTTTGTTCTTGCTTTTAGAGAATTATTCTTGCTCGGGAGGTTGGGGGTGGGCGAGGAGAAGGGTGTTCAGGCTGGATCAGATGCTGTGCCTGCGAGTCAAGGCTGTGTCGTGCTCACCCCTCTATTTCTGTGTGTGTGTGTCTGATTCTCATACCCAGACAATGCTCTGCAAAGAGAGCTGGTCCTGCGGAGAAATGCAAACACCTCCTCCCCCAAGTGCCTGAGGAAATGAAAGACGATATGGAACCAATAGCTTTTCCTTGGCTGCTCTCATTAATATGGAGGAAGAGAATGAAACCAATGAGGAAGAGCAGGAGGAGGGGTTTATTCAAATTAAGTTTCTTATATCAAGCTGTGTTTCACCCCCTCTCCCCTGTTTTTTTTTGTTTTTTTTTTCCTCCTCCTACCTCCCCCCCCCCAAAGCCTCTGTCTCCCTGTCACCTAAACATCGTTGCTGCTATCCCAGAGGTTTTATTTCTTTTTAAATGAGTGTGACAGGGTCAGCAAAGCACGATGATGAGAGGGAGGATAGCATCATTGTTTGGAGGGGGTTGGTGGTGGAAGGGAGGATGCAGGGAGGCGATTTCTCCCTGAGCTGCAGAAGAGTTGGTTGCAAAGAAAAGCAATAAAGTAGCTGGAGTTGGCAGCGAGGGGAACAGAGAGGAAATGGAGCAGGACTTTCACCTAGAAGCAGCATTTTGCAGATGGTGGATTGCAGATAGGCAGGTGGGTAGTGTCTAGGATGAGCTCTCTGAGCTTCTGGAAAGGATCTCCTCCTTTTTCCCAAAACAGACACAGACACACACCCAGGAAGGGGACTGCACAGGAACAACAGCATCAGTCCTGTCTGCATTGCTTCAGGATTCCTGGAACATCAGTGCAGGAGTGGTACCTGTTGCTGGAAGACCAGTGGAAGGGAGTTTTAGGGAGGGCTGAGATGGTTGGTGAGAAGTGAAAGGGATGCCCAGTCAGTTCTTTTGAGCTGTGTCTGGCAAAGAGCAGGGTGGCACACGTCACCTGCAAGGTAAGTGCACAAAAGCATCCAGTCACTGCTCCCTTCTGCAGAGAGCAGCACTCCAGGGAAAGCTCTCCAGACCTGGAAAATGATCTCTAAAGGAGTCTGAACATCTGCAGCAGGCCTAGAGGAACCCTCTGCCACTGCATCCTGGGGAGGCACTTGGTACCTCACTGCTTTTGCTGCTGCCAGCCACTCTGCTCTCAGGCCCCACAGATCCAAGAACTTGAGATGCTGAACATCCACATCCACACCCAAGTTGCCTGAGAGCTGTGCTGTGACAGCAGCTGCCTGCTGATGAGGTTCTTATTAACCCAAATTTCACAGCACCTGGGATACTGATACTGTTGCTCTTTGCACTGGGGAAGCCTTTTTCTCTGCTTATCTTTTACCACTTCTTCCTTTCCTGCATCTCCCCTCTTCCATTTCCCCGAGCTTCCAAATTTCTTTCAAATCCTTGTCTTTCCCTTACTCCCAGATTAAACAAAGGAGGAAAAAGTGATTTGCCCATAATAGCAATTAAATCTACTACCTGTCCAGACTGAAAATCCTTCACCCAATTAATAACTTAAAAGTTCCAGTCCCTGTGGCTCTCAGTCCAGGTGCAGAAGCCTGAGGGGACGAAACTCCACAACAGAAGCACTAAAACAGAGCCCTGCTCCCAGTTCCTTGGCCAAGACCACCCCATGGCTTCACAGCTGCCTTCTCTTGAGGAAACCATGCACAGATCCATTGGGAACACATTCAGCTCTGGTTTTATTCCAGCACCATGGGGCAGTCCAAAGAATCAGCTGGACTTTTCAAAGCTTAATTCTGCAAGTTTCCCTTCAGCTAGGCCATCTTCCCAAGCCACATCCCACAGCTTTTAGCTACCTCCCTAAATACAAGGAGGGGGATGCCAAAGGAAAGATGTAGATGTTTGCATTGTCCAGCTGAGCTGTCACCCTGGGAACCTTAGGTAGATATTAACAGGAGAGAAGCACTGTTGGGTCATCATCCATTGCAACTACTTTATATGTGTACATAGTATAAAACACCTGACCAGATTTTGATGATGTATAAAGGGAGCCAAGACTAACTAAATCAGATGCAGACATTTATTTGTTAGATACATGACAGCCAGCCTTATTTTTCTGCACCCTACAGGGCAAGATGCAGACCAAAAAAACCTCCAAGCGAAATGTTTCAACTTCCCATGAAAAGATCTTTGCTGTATAGACTTAAAGAACCTCTTCCTCACCCCCCCAAAATAATTTACAAAAAGACAAAAACAGAGCTCCAGCTGTTTCGCCTAAAAACCTGCAGAATTTATGGCAGTCCTACCTCAAAAACCAGAAGCCCCATAATATAATGTTGTCTTGGGTTGCTAAGCACAGAATAAAGCTCCCAGCTGTTCAATTATTATATGCAGCTCCAGCATCTGCTCCCTAACTTTCCCAGGAGAAGGGCAAGGAGCCAAGAGAATCATCTAGTGGCCAGCATCCAGCTGCAGTTGGGCTGCCTCAGATGATCTCAGCTGATATTTGTATCATGTTTTCTACTAAAGTAGTCAGGAGAATCTATCTAAGAACTTTGTTCTCTGAAGATAATTTTCTTTCTTAGAAAACAATTAATAAATTTTTAGGCAGATGATGCTTTAATATTCTCATTAGCAGTCTATTAAATAAATCATTATTTAAGTGTGTGTAAAGTGTAATAACCATTATCTTGGCTAACATGGGAGACTGATGGGGGCAGGAGAAGGCTTCTTGAGAGAAGTGGGGGGTACTTACACACAGCCATCCATCTGTCATCCTTCATCAGGCCAGGACACCACCAAGGGGGCTGCAAGAGTGTTTGCTGAGGCTGGGTTCAGGATATTCTGTTGGAAGGTATTCTTGTCCTTTTCTTTTAATTTGACACCTCAGATGTGATTTAGTGTCCAAACAGCAAAGTCTCAGCTGGCCAACCATCTCCACCTTTGTATTAAGGTCAGATCTCATCAGTGCAGTCACTGGAATATAAAACACAATCCAACTCAGCCCAAGGAGATAGTGAAAACAGCTCAGAGGAAGTGTCCTAAATATGCCTTTTTCTATGCACTGCTGTTAGACACAGTGGGGACACTAACCCAGCTTGGTGACACCCACACAGTAGACCTCAAAGTTTAATGAGATGAATCCCTCTTTCACTTTCAGGTTTGACAAGCCTGAAATATTGAGACTCACCCTCTTGGCTTGTTCTCCTTTTCCAGGACAAGAACTACCCTCAGGTAATGCCCCAGCCTCCCACCCACACTGAGATCCCACCTGCCAGACCCTATTGGCCTGCAGATCCTCTGATGGGATGATCAGCTCTGCTGGGGATGGAAAAGAGAACTGAAGGAAAAGGATGATCAGCTGAGATGTGAGGTTTAGAAATATCTCATGCCAGATGGAGCCCTCTGGTCTGCATACACCTCACACTTCCTATCAGCCAGTAGATTTTTAATAGTCAGAAAGAGACATCTCCTGGCTCCTTAGGACAAGATTTAGTGCAAGTAGAGAGTGGGAGAAAATAGCTCTTTTTGTAGACAACAACAGTTGTTTCTTCCTTTTCTAGCTGTGGGGAAGAGCTGTACTGTTATAAGACATTTCTACTGGTACCACTGTGTCCACAGCCAGGGAGAATGCAGTCTGCTAAGTACTCATCTATTATCATAGAATCATAGAATCCTAGAATTGGCTGGGTTGGAAGGGACCTCAGAGATCATCAAGTCCAACCCTTGATCCACTCCCGCTGCAGTTCCCAGCCCATGGCACTGAGTGCCACATCCAGGCTCTTTTGAAATATCTCCAGGGATGGAGAATCCACCCCTTCCCTGGGCAGCCCATTCCAATGGCTGAGCACCCTCTCCAGAAAGAAATTCTTTCTCATGTCCAACCTAAACCTCCCCTGGCACAACTTGAGACCTCTTGTGCCCTCTTGTCTTGCTGAGAGTTGCCTGGGAAAAGAGCCCAACCCCCCCCTGGCTCCAACCTCCTTTCAGGGAGTTGTAGAGAGTGATGAGGTCTCCCCTGAGCCTCCTCTTCTCCAGCCTCAACACCCCCAGCTCCCTCAGCCTCTCCTCATAGGATCTGTGCTGGAGTCCCTTCACCAGCCCAGTTGCCTCTTTTGGACCTGCTCCAGCACCTCAATCTCCTTCCTGAGCTGAGGGGCCCAGAACTGGACACAGGACTCAAGCTGTGGCCTCCCCAGGGCTGAGCACAGGGGCAGAATCCCTTCCCTGGACCTGCTGGCCACGCTGTTCCTGATCCAGGACTGTATGATCAACTGGGAAATACTTAGTGCACAAGCAAAGGTTTACAACACTGTATTCAGTCAAACTGTGAACTTAACTTAAAAAACCGTAGCTCTTACCTTCAGTAAGGATAAGGCAGCTTAACCCAGAGGGATGTGTGCCTCAGGATGCTGGGAGGTGGCATTGCAGCCATCAGTGAGAAACTGAGATGCTGTTAAGTTCAGTCTCAGCTGACTGGACAAGGGGCTGCAGGTCTGGCTGTCCTCAAAGGGAACTGAATTGAATCAAACCCCTTGATTAGTGTCTCCAGTCTTTCTTTCCAACCCCTCCAGCACTTTAATGAGGTTTATCAGAGAGCAACTGCAGCTTTCTTCACCAACTCCTCCTCTCCACATTCTCTTGCAGAAGACTCTGGAGTTGACTACAGTGGACAAATGAGGGGAACAAGGACACACATTAAAATTGGGGTGAAGTGCATGCAAATCAGGTTTATGTACCTTTGAGCCAGGCTTTTCCAAATGCAGAAATCACCCACCAGAAGTTGGGCATGACAGGAAGGGATGCTCTGCTAGCCACCCGAAGAAGAAGGTTATGCTTGTCTAGATGGTTCTAGCCATCCCTTACCTTGACCAGACCTCACAGACTGCCACAAAACAAGGCACAACATCCCAAGGACAAAGGATGGGAGTCAGTTTACAGACTGTAGGTATCCACATGGGAGCTGGGTGCTGGTCTCCCACTGCAGTCAACAGAGATCCAGTGCTAAAAATAAGTGAGGACCAAAGATATGCTGAGCTTGGCATAGATACCTGCATGTGACCAACCAAAGAGCTTCCTGGACTCTCGTGGCTCTCTCAATGTCTACAGCTTTGGTAACATTTAGGCAGCAATCAAATATCTAGGGAGAATTATCCAGTGCCTTTTAAGATGCCTTAGAGAACCTTTACTTGCAGCAGCTGCTGCTTCAGGTGACCCTGGGTCTTCTGTAACTCCCTTATTGTATCTGCTAGACTCAAGGGAATGGTTTAGACACAACAAAATGTTCAGGTGACCTATGCAAGGCTCCAGTAGGACACCTTTCTTGAAGCCAAGAGTAGAGTTACCAATAAACTCAGAACTATTTTCCCTGTGTGACCCATCTCTCTCTTCTGGAGCTCCACTCCTGCTTGGAACAAGGGCAGAACTCACCTTTTCTTGGGTAAATAAGCTGATGATGCCCTCTGACAAACTCTTGTGATTCAAGATCAGCTGTTTCATGTAAAATTTCTGTTTCATGTAAAGAAATTACATGGTGGGGAACATCCTCCTAGTGAAAGTTACATCCCCACTGTAGGGAGTCAAGAGAAAGGAATATCAGCTCCTGTGACAGAGAAAAAGGGCAAAGTAGATATGAAAAAGATACAGCAGGAGGTCAGCAAGGCAAGTAAACTTATAGAGTCAATTACCTATAGGAACTGGCAAGATAAGGATTTTTCAGCTTTCAATCAAGACTACCTAGAGGGGGAATGGTGGAGCTTTGTAAAAAGAAAAAAATCACTGAGAAAGTGAAGAGAAAGTGAATAAGGAAAAAAATATCCACTGTCCTATTTAATGAAAAAATGAAAGATGGCAAACAAAAATCAGGTAGGACTGGTTAAAAATAACACCAAAACTTACTAAAAATGCTATATGACCTGGTGGATGCTAGATGCTTCCAAGACATCAAAGCAAACTCATGGAGGAGAGGTCCACAAAGGCAATTAAACACCACAAGACTACTTCTCAGAAAGTCCCTGATACACTTTTCAGCAGATGCTGGGAGACAATTTAGAATTTACACTAATACCTTAATGCTTGCCTTTTGCTTATATTTTTCTCCAAGGAAGTGTAAGGCTACATGATGATGTCTGGTGTAACTCAGAGCAGACATTCTTTCATTTTCTGTTGTTGCATCTCATCACTCAATCCATTTGGTTTGATTTTGGCTGAATTTTACAACTCTTCTGGTCCTTGCTTGTAAAAAAAAATGTTCATGTATGGGGATTTAAGGTTTAATGTTCATGCCAAACTGCAATGCAGTCTTGAGATGTGACCCACCAGAAATTCTGTAGAAACTCTGGCAAAAATGATAAAATTTGTGTGAGTTTTGGGCTTCTAATCAAGAAAATTCCAGCTCTCAGAATCAATGAGTTATTAATTATTATAGTGAGTATTCCTGAACTTCAAACCCACCTCATCCCTCTTCATTAAAGAGGTTGTGGGGGTGATGTGAAACATGAGTAGCATAAATAAAACCAACCTGAGGTGGGTGCATTTTTGGTTTAGATGATAAGAGCTATCTGGTCATGAAGATGTAAGCACAAGTTGCTTCTGTGAGAAGGAACATGGCATCAGATGGTGCTAAAAGGGAAGGGAAGGAAATGTCAAAATGAACCATCTCAATCCACCTCAGTCACTGAGCTCTGAGCTTCTCTCCAGGAGGCAGTTTTTTTACGTCTTGATGAAGCATCTGGGAGTTTCTCTCCTTTTCAAGCCAGAATAAAACTGGAATTGGAAGAGAGACCAAGACTGGCTAAGCTGTGTGTCCATACTCAGCACTTGCAAATGGCAATAGATATTACCTTGTGACAGCAGCATTTTATCAGAGGGCAGGAGGAACAGATATCTGATACTTCAAAGAGCACAGGGCACCAAAAGATGTATTGCTTCTTGCAGAAAACAAAGCTGATGACAAGAACATCCAATACAGCAAGAGTGCAGAAAGAGTCTGTCATTCAAGCTGTACTTCAAGTCCAGGTCTGCAGAAAGATAGAATTGATAGATCTGAGTTCCCACCTAAAAATATCTCTATATTTGTTCAAGAGACACAAAACTTTTAAGAATAGTAACAAGAATTTGTGATTGTTGCAAAAGAAATCATGCAGGCATAAAGGGATAGAGGTGTAAGGATTATTCCTTATCAGTCTTTATCTTGGAATGGTGGATATGGTGGATAAAGAGCTGAAGCAAAAAAATGTCAGAAGGAACAGATTTACCTTGATAGCTGAAATTTGTAGTTCTTGCTTGATAAGAAGTATAGAAAGAGCCCTCTGCAAGCAAACAAACTTTCATGGACATTTATCAGAAGGTGATAAGCAGAAACCTCCAAAGAGTGTGGATAATCATCTAAATTTATTAAAACTTTTCTTAAAACCAAAACCACCCAAGAGAATTTTCCCTTTGACCTTCAAAGCTAGCAGGGTGGCTGAAGGGGAGCCAACAGGAGAATTTTGGTTCTGCAGATTAATGGCTTGAGGATTTGTGGCCTAAGCCTTGACCCAGAGAACTTCTCCCTAATTAAAGCATAATAAAGACAGCAGGGAAGAATTCACTGATCTATCCAGCTTCCACCTCCACCTGACACTCACCTTCCTTCATCTTTTCTCCTTTGGCAGCAGCTGAAGGATGCATTTCATCCTCCTCAGACACTTCTTACCAGAGTTATTAATGACCAGCTTGTGGCTAAATCCAAAGGTCACACTTTCCAGCTGAACTATCTTGATTTATAAACCAGCTTTGTCACTTGGGATGACTCTGCCTTCCTTTCTCTATGCACAGCCAGATGGCTCCCCTAACCCTGAAGTCAAATGGTTTTCTTTTCACTTCTCTGACATTCTGACTTTAGTTAAATTCCTTGCTGCTCCTCCTCTTTGTGAGGTGAGGACCATCCAGTTCTGGTTATGGTCTTTCCTTCTAGTGCTCAAAATTATTGAAGTCTCACATCTGGTCTTCTCTTCTTTCATGTAATACCTTTGGAGAGAGATTCTTCTCTAGTGCTGAACAACTGGAAAAATTATTCAGCTATAGAAGAAGACCAATGAATCTCTTTTCCTTCAAAAAAAGAGAAGATGGGAGAAAACAACATTCCAGTCTGGAGTGCAGAAGGTGCAGGATTAGCCTGAGTATCAAATCTGTGTTTGCCAAGCCACAGTGAAAAGGTTTTAATAGAAGGATCTTCTTGCTACATCTACAAATGCCACTCAAGGAGCTTTCTCATGTGGGACTGATGCCTGCTGGCTGTTTTTCCTGATGTAATTCTTTATGTATATTGAGGAAATAATCTTTTATCTAGAGAATTAAATTGGTTTGATTTATATTTCTTTCAGAACTTCTTCACTACCTCCATTCCTTACTCCTTTTATTACATGTATTTGTTTTTATGAAGACACAGTTTGGGGTCCTAGGTGCCACATAGCATTTATTATGTGAAGTTGTGCCTTCTAATAAGAGACATTAGCCATGGAAAAGGATGGGAAGTTAACAGTCACAAAGTATCTCTGCATCAAAAGAAGAGCTGGGACTGTTGCTAGTAGCAGTTTGTCATCATTGTGAGTCAGATCTGTGAGAGTGGGTATCATTTGTCACACAACCAGAAATTACAGGTATGTTCTTTTTTTTCCCTTCCTTTTTTCTCTTGATATATTTATTGTTTTGTTTTGTTTCTTTTTTCTGTTTAAATTGTCTTCCTCCACTTGGCTGAAATCCATTTGTCTTAAATCAAATCTAACAAAGCTAAAAATCTTTTTCCTTGGACTTCCAGTAGATACTTCTGCTGTTCCCATGCCTCCTGGCACTCTTTGCAGTCTACTGACTTTGGTATAAAACTTCTCCTACAGGAGACAATCCCTGACAATCTGCTTCCTTTCTCTGAGGATGAAAATACCATGCAAACAATCCAAGGCAGGTTCATACAAACTTTCTGTCTCCACCTCCTGTAAAATGAACATATGAAAACATTAAATTAGATTAAAAGTTCACAACAAGGCCACACTTGTTCATTGGAGTCTCTCAAACCTAGCAGAGGAAAGAGAAGGAGTGGTTGGAAGCAAAAAGCAGACAAATGCATTTCAGAAATGAAAAATTATTTCTTAAATAAATAGGGAAAGCAGCCACTGAAATAATGAACCAGAAGAAGGGGAAGGTTTTTAATCTCTAAGGGATTAATCTAATCAAAGGTTTAGGTGTACCTGCAATGTAGATACCTGTAACTGAAGTAATTTTTGTTTCCCTTGCTAGGCAAAAGAAATCTGGTTCATACATTCACCAGAAATCAGTGCATGAATCACCTCAACCTAAGGGAGATGTGTAAAATACATGAGAAAAATTCTATCCTCAAATATATATTTCTTTTCATTAGCCTTAAAGGAACCTTAAGTCAGAAAAAAATACCTATGCTGTCAGCATCTAAAGATGGATGAGATGAATTCCACTCTAGATGTCTTCAAGATGAGTCCATTTGTTACTTTATGGAGATGATTTATGTAAACATAAATTAATAACTTCAATAACTATATACAATTTAGTGCCTTATGATGGGCAGACAAATGAAAAGGTGGGGAACTCCACACGAACAAGAGGGCAAAATTTATAAGAAAATCACTCAGTGGTGGAACATATTTTCATTTAAAAAAATGATAGAGACCAAGAGAACAACTCAGAATGGAAGGAATTGTAAGAAAAATAAATTCTGTGATTCTGTGAAACATTAATTATTATTAAATAAATGAAGTGAAATATTTTAAAGCTTGAAAGCTTTGCTCAGTCCCTAATTACCAACATGCAGGGCAGAATAACACAGAAAACACTAATCTAGTCATTAAATTCTTAGACTTGCACCTAACATACCTTGTCTTGGACAAAGTGAAGACTGGATTAGAAGGAAAAAGTTCTGATGGAATGAGGATGTGCCTATATACTCAAAAATTCCTGGAAAAAACCCCACCCAAACAACCTGTCCATCTTATTTTCTGATGTGAAAAAAAAAATAAGAAGAGTCAACCAAACAAATAAAGCAACAAGTTCTTATTTATATCTGAATTTCTATTCTATGCTGGGTTTTATCATTGTGCTTTTTAAAATTCTAGTGATTTCTTTAAAGATATTCTGCATTTCTTCAATTTGTCAGTTGTCTCTCAGAGGAACAGTAACAAGGATTATTATTACAGCTATGCAGAGCAATACATGTTGTGGAAAGCAAACCAGAAAATGAGTTACCTAATTACTAAAATCACAGTCATGCAGAACAAAAGATCTCCTACATCACACCCTAGCATGGCAGAAGCAAGACATGATGGGCTGTCAGTTTAGGTTTTTTTTGGGAAAAGCTCCCCAAAATTATTCTTTAGCATTTTATGTATCTTTGAACTGCCTTTCATTTTTTAAAAAATAATTTATACTTGTTTTTATATCATCTTATAATAAACAGTGCATAAAGTCAATTGGTTTAATATAGCTTCTTTTGTATCTTTGTCACAGCAATATCATCTCAGGATTTAGCTTACCTCTAGATATATTCTCCAGCTGAAACAGAGTTCTTCACAAGCTGCTTATTTTAAATAAATGCTTTGTTTCTGCTTTCTGTTCAATCAATGCTCTGTCAGAATCTAGCAGGTTGATACAACATAAGGTAGATACAACACATTCTCATTCTAAACAAAGGGTGATTTATGGAGGGTTTTTTTTTTACCCTGCAATAATCAAATACTACTTATGGCAAAGGCAAATAATTATTTTTCTTTTTTTTTTCCCCAGCATACCATTAATTCACTAGATGTCTGCCTTACAGCTTAATTCCTTTCTTACTCATTTTAGTCTAAAGCCTTGTATAAAGGTTACAGCATCCTCTCTTCAATCTATTCTGATCTTTGCACTTTATCCAATTGTAGCTGATTGCATCTTTCTTCTATTTTTCATTTCTCTGGCTTCTGTCCACCTGGGCTGCTGCTTTAAAGATGCTTCTTTCCTCTGCCCATGTGTTGTCTTTCACTTCTTTCTGTCCTATTTTATTCTTCCGTGGACCTTTTCAAAGAATATGGTCAAGCAGACGTTCACATGATTCCCTGACATTGTTCCAGAACATTCTGCACCCCTGTGCAGTGCCAGGACTGAGTGTCTCACATCAAATTTATCCTTACAAGAAGAGGTGAATGAAAGGTTTTGGAAATACAGATAAAAATCTAGGTTTAAACCCATTTCCCCTTAGTAAAGGGATTCTTTAAATAGTTTATCTCTGCTGAAAGTAAAAATATAAGATGTGCTTGTTCCACTAAGTGAGGATGTCTCCAGCATAAATGTTTACATGCATAATGTGGGGGGATTATCACTCCAGCCTCCTCTTCCATATGTACACATTTGCAGTACAAGTGAGGTCAATAATTTCTGTTATAAAACACATTGCTCATGCTGCTTTTAAGTGCATTTAACAGCCAGAGATAAAATTCATCCCTCAGATATCCTTGGCTTTTCACCAAATGCAAGCACAATTCATGCTATTAGATCTATGTACACTATACATTTACATATTACAAAATTGCTATAGTACCACTTAATTTTCCAAAAACAAGTTCTCCCTGTATTTTTAAAGTAAAAATTATAAATTCTGTAAATACATTAAGAATCAAACCAAGGTTATTCTTTTCTGAAGTGGTGGCTATGCTTGCTGTAGCAAAAAGACCTAAACTGAAGCTATTGACAGTGGCCTGAGTGACTGCAGTGTCTTATTTCTCCTTCTCTTCCTCAGTTTCCCCATTTTAAAAAATGGCTCTGGAAAACACCAACAAAAGAACTACGAAATATGAAGTCTTTTTCTTCCAGCCCATGGAAACACATGATCACACTCAAGTGGGAGTTATAGCTCCACTACCCCTGGACACAGATGTTTTCTTAGCCCTGGCTGGACCACATCCCATTAAGACTCTCAGGGGTCGGTACTGGGACCGGTGTTGTTCAATATCTTCATCAGCGACTTGGATGAGGGTATAGAATGTACCCTCAGCAAGTTTGCTGATGACACTAAGCTGGGAGGAGTGGCTGACACACCAGAAGGCTGTGCTGCCATTCAGAGAGACTTAGACAGGCTGGAGAGTTGGGCAGGGAGAAACATGATGGAATTCAACAAGGGGAAGTGTAGAGTTTTGCATTTGGGGAAGAACAACACGATGTCCCAGTATAGGTTGGGGGCTGAGCTGCTGGAGAGCAGTGGAGGTGAAAGAGACCTGGGGGTCCTGGTAGACAAGAAGATGACCATGAGCCAGCAATGTGCCCTTGTGGCCAAGAAGGCCAATGGCATCCTGGGGTGCATTAGAAAGGGTGTGGTTAGTAGGTCAAGAGAGGTTCTCCTCCCCCTCTATTCTGCATTGGTGAGGCCACACCTGGAGTATTGTGTCCAGTTCTGGGCCCCTCAGTTCAAGAAGGACAGGGAAGTGCTTGAAAGAGTCCAGTGCAGAGCTACTGAGATGATTAAGGGAGTGGAACATCTCCCTTATGAGGAAAGGCTGAGGGAGCTGGGTCTCTTTAGTTTGGAGAAAAGGAGACTGAGGGGTGACCTCATCAATGTTTTCAAATATGTAAGGGGTGAGTGTCAGGGAGATGGAGTTAGGCTTTTCTCAGTGGTGACCAGTGATAGGACAAGGGGTAATGGGTGTAAATTGGAGCATAGGAGGTTCAAGTTGAATATCAGAAAAAATTTTTTTACTGTAAGGGTGACAGAGCCCTGGAACAGGCTGCCCAGGGGGGTTGTGGAGTCTCCTTCACTGGAGACATTCAAAACCCACCTGGACACGTTCCTAGGCGATGTACTCTAGGGGGCCCTGCTCTGGCAGGGGGGGTTGGACTAGATGATCTTTTGAGGTCCCTTCCAACCCCTAGGATTCTATGATTCTATGATTCTATGATGATGACTTTGCCATCAGCAGGGAGAGGCCAAAATGAAATTTATTCATCCAGATATTTGTGAGTATCACAGAAAACTCTGAAGCATCCATTTTTGCTGACAAATATTCCAATGACCCGTGGAGGCAATAATGTTGCAGCATTAGGCAGTCTGCAGTAGGCATGAAAACACTCCAGCTGCAGTGCCTCTGAACACTAAATGTTCCCTTTATTCATTTCTAGTTCTTTTTTTTTTTTATGAGCAATAAAGAACATCATTCTATCAATTCTGCTCCTTTACGCTTAGGACCATAATGAAATGCTCTGAATGAACATGGATTGGAAATCTAGAAAAAAAAACCAACAAAAAAACCACATCACCAAACTGTCATCACTAGCAATAAAGACTTTATATGTTGTAGAGCTGCAATTTTTGTAGATATGACTTTCAGGTTTGGGTTGGTTTTTTTTTTCCAAATCATGACAGAGAAGCAGACTGGCTTATAACAATCATTTCACATTGCACAGAATTGTCTCCAAGTAAAACTGGCAGTGATCATTTTCATTTAAAGTACTTCAGAGCATCTACCAGGGAATCAGAGGCAGAAAATTTGCAATACGAACTGGGATTTAGCTCTACGGGGGAACCAAAGAGCCTGAGGATTCCTGAATAACAAACAAAGTGTTAGTGAAATAATAATTATCCTCTGTGCTTACAACAGGGTTCATCAGAGTGTTCTACAACACCCCCAGGCAGTCAGTAAAGGGTTCAGACTCTGCCACACTGAAGAGCTGTGTCTGAAGGGAATCACAGCACCTCCTAACAGCACATCACCCACTGGATAATTTAGTGTTATAGAAAGGACAGATGCTCACACTTATGCTTAGATTCATGCCCTCTTCCCTTCTTATTTAGATATTTTTCCAATTATGAAAGTGCTTTCCCTGTACGGGTGAGTATAAATGGCAACATGGTAGGGAAAAAAAAAAAATTGCAAGAAAGGAAAGTATTTAATATATTTGAGATTGCTGTCAACCAGACAAGGATTTTAAAGGTGTTTAGATGCCTGAAAATTTCTACCTAAGTAGCTCTGCCTGGGAAACTGGAAGTGTTGCCTATGTAGACTTTTCATCCAGCAAAACAAAGTCAGGTCTTTGCCAATTTTTTTGTTTCCTTCAGGGTATATTTAAAGAAGTGATTTTTCAGTATCTTCTCATCTGTCAACCCTCTTTGGTTGTTTTTTCTCTCCCTCCAGTGCTACATGGTAGATTTAAGCCTACAAACATCTCAGCTCTGTTGGTAACCACAAACCATCAGAGAAAACAGGTCAAGTGTCACTCTAGAGTAACCCAAAATTATCACTTCCCAAGCCACTGAAAAACTGAATAACAGGAAAGGAAGAGTGCAATGACACAGCCTCACCTTCAGGCCAGGAGGACTTCATTTGCCTATGAATCAGAGATGGATTTAGCCCTAATCAAAAAGAAAATCACGTTTTAGGTAGCAGTGTATTCATGGCTGTGGGACAGGACAGCACCAAGAGTGAAAGATGTAATTTAATAAGTGGATAATTTGGAAGAGATGGAGACTAGACCAGCAAATGATGGTGTTAGCCCTGGAGCCAGTTCCTTTGGGGTCATCTTAGGTCCCTGTGCATGGCAATCACACCTCCAGCTGAAGAATTGTGGTTAGAACTGCTTGACAGAGAGACATCTGTGAGATCTGCTGAAACTTGTCTGCAAAAAAGAAGCACATTTGGTTCTTGTCATGTTTTTGCAAACCTTGCACAATCTTGCTTTGCTCTTGTATTTTTATTGCTGCTCTACCTTAGTTGACCACAGTTTTTTTGGTTTTTTTTTTTTGAGGGAAAAGAGAGGACAAGAAAGGAGAGAGGAAGATTTCCTGTACTGGCTTGTTTTTGTGGTTTTCTTTTTTTTTTTTTTTCTTCTCCAGATAACAAAAAGTGATTATTTGTCAAGAGGCTTGGTGTAGAGCCACCCCACTTGGATTGCAGGAATCAGCACTAAGGTTTACAGGTTTACAGCACTAAGAGAGGGTTTGCAATCCCAGCAAGCCCAAAGTGGCCACTTCCAGAGCTGCTGAGAAAATGGGGTCTCTGTACCAGGCTTGTGGTACTCAGCATGCTGCCAGCTTTGCTCCCCAAAATATAAATTCTTGGGCTCCACACTGTGTGAATAATCTCTCCCTGAACCAGAGGTGACCCTGAAGGCAACATCACTACAGTGATGCTTGGTCTATGCAGTAATATACAATTAATAAATAAACTGGGTTCAAATAGACTCTGATGATCAGAAATACAGAACAGTTGGGGTTGGAAAACCTCCACAACAGAAGTAGCTGAGGGTATCTAACACAGAGTTTGAGAAAGCTCTTGAGCATAGTAGACTTTTTTAACATACCAGTTTTTTTCAGTAGTATAAATGAAGGACCCAACTTTCTCTCTTTATCATCTCTTGAATAATGAAACAGCTACTTGCAATCATTTTTATTACAGCCTCTTTCTGAGGTCTTGTTAATACTTTCTGTACCTATAGAACACCTCTGAGTAAAATAATAATAATAAAAAAAGGTTTAATTTCCTAGTATGTAGGTCATATCAAGGAGTAGGTGTTTGTTTCTTAGCCACAGGCTTCCTGTCATGGCCTGGAGAATCTCCACCTCTTCCCAGTAATAGTTTTACAGAATCATTCCTGACACTCAGCCACATTTATCTAGATAATTACTCATCCACAAATAAACCCAATGGCCACATCTATCTAGATAATAATTACTCATCCACAAATAAACCCAATGGGTGGGGAGTGGTGAGACTGTAAGTCAAGGCCATACCTGTGTACCTGTATGTACCTGGGTCTGCTTCAAGAAAATTATCTAGTTGTTCTCCATGAGTTTTATAATGTTCCCCATATAATGAGAGTCTCTTTTATCTCAGGCAGTGGATGGCTGGAGAAAGAATTACAGAATGGTTTGAACTGGAAGGAATCTCTTGAGGTCATCTAGTCCAACATCCTCCAATGAGCAGCGACCATCTTCAACTAGGTCAGGATGCTCAGAGCCCCATCTAGCCTGATTTTGAATGTTTCCAGGGATGGGGCATCTACCACCTCTCTGGGCAACCTCTGCCAATCCTGCACTTCCCTCATCATAAAAAAATTCTCCCTTAGAAACAAGGAATTATCCCTGTGATCAGCTAGGAACAGCAAATGATTATGAGATGCAGCAAACTGAAGCTTCACAATCCCTGACTCCCTTGGATTTGTCACAGAGTCTTTTGCATGCCTGATTTTTGGCAGGTTTATGTCATGGCCATGTCATCCCTACCTTGCTGTGTCCCCAAGCTGCATGGCAGGTGCCAGTGAGGAAGTTTTGGGTGCTTAGTTTTGTTTTGGTTTGTTTTTTTAAACATCCCACAGCACTCACAAGCAGTAGCAGCATTTACTTGCTGTGTGCAGTGGTTCAGTGATGTAAAGGTGAGGTCTGGAAGGAATCAAGGACATAATTCCCATTAAATCAAAATGAGGGGTTTTTTTCTACATACAATGAAGGGTAATATTAAAATACTGCAACTGCCTCTCCAAGAGAGAGCCTTCAGCATCTATTAAGGGAGACTGAAGATGTGATAAGTGTTTTAGATCCTAAGCCAAAAAATATAAAAGCTTAAAGAGGGAGAGTTAGAAATTGACTGCAGGACTCTTATCCATCTCCCTGATGATAAATGTAAATATGATTTCATGCAACACAGAGGCAATCTTTTCAATCACACACAAAGGGGATGATCAGAGAGGGAGCTGAGGACTGTAATAAAACCCCCAGACTTTTCACTTGTAAATAGAATTGCTTTCAGATGGTCAAATTTTCTTTTAAACACCACTGAAGATATCACATGGGTCTACTTTTTTCTTGCAGATAATGAAGTTCATTGACAACCTCAGGACCCTGATAAGGTCTAGATGGAAGATAGAAAGAAGGCCCAGAGATAGATAGAGCCATAGGGTTCTAATGACCAGCACTAACAAGGATGTTGACTATTATTAAATCTGTGCTTATAGAGAAAGAAAAAAACCCCAACTTCTATATGTGCTTTGTCACCAAATAACCTAATGACAGCAAATGAGGGACTTAAATAGAAAGGACCAGTGCAATGACTTCCAGTGATCTGGAGAATTGCACACGTGACAATTAGGAATAAAAGACACAAGAGGGGAGGTGTTTTGACAAACAATTATTGCAAAAAGCTTTCAGAGGGACTGAGACAACTGTGATTCTCTTTGTTTAAGTGAAAGAGTGGAAGCAGTTATTGAATGTACAAAGAGGAGAATAATGTGTCATTTTTGCTCCCTGTGTTACTCTGGAATTAATCCAGGAAAACTGCATGCTGGAAAAAAAAATTTAAAAAATACTAAAGCTTAGAGAAAGGGTTTGACTTTGACACTACTTATCTGCAAAAGAGATATTTGCTGCTGAGCAGGGCATATCAGGCTCATTTTATAGTCAGTGGGAAAAGAAAAAAGGCACTTTTTGGGTGCAATTAATATATTTCAGATATTTATTTTTGAGTAAGATAAATTGTGTCCTGACTTCCACTGACTGTTATCATCGATTCTCCAGTGACTGCCAAGAGTTCAAAGGGAATAACTCCAATGCAGATATTTCTACTGAAAAAATTGATATTTATTTGCATAAACCACAGACTGAAAGTCAAAAGAAAGTCTGGTTTGGTTATCATAAAAATGACTTGGAGATGACTGGTAATGATCTACTATGAAAATACCACATTGGAAGGAAAAAAAGGCCCTCTAATATGCTCTTTAACCTAATGGAAAAGGCACAGGAAGAATGCCTGGAAGTAAAAGTCAGATGACTTTTTATTAACAATAAAGCATGTTTTTAGTACTTGAAACTGCAAACAACTCTAAGTCCACAGATTCTTCCTTTTTGTTACCTTCAAATAAAAAATAATGTTTTTCTGGAGGTGATATTTTAGCTAGACACAAATCACTGAGCACAGGTTCATTATGGGTTGAATTTCACAGAATCAGAGAGCTATTTTTGTTAGAAAAGACCCTTAAGATTGATTCCAGGTGTTAACATAAAACTGCTAAGCCCATTACTAAACCATATTTTTAAGTATCATATCTACACATCTTTGAGATACCTCCAGGGATGGTGACTCTGTCATTTCCCTGGGCAGCCTCTGCCAGCACCTGAAAACCCTTTCAGTGAATTGTTTGCTAAACTTCAATCTAAATGTATTAATTAATTGCTAAACTTCAATCTAAACCTCCCCTGGCACAACTTGAGGCTGTTTCCTCTTGTTCCTCTTGTACTATTGCTTTTTCCTTGGGGGAACAGACTGATCCCCCCACATTCCAACCTCCTTTCAGGGATTGTAGACTCAGCAGTCCTCCTCTCAGCCTTCATTTCCCTCAGCTGCTCCTTGTAGGGCTTGGGCTCCAGACCCTTCCCCAGCCCTGTTGTTCTTCTTTGGTTGCCAAAGCTTTTCATTTTTTGTAAAAAAACATTTTTTGTAATGTTTTTAATAAGACAGAATACATGCCTGACAACCAGGTGTGAATTCTGGTAGTATTAAGGTGGATTTTGGTGAGCAGGGAATCATAGTAGATCATGAAAAATCATGTTCCATTATGATTTTTTGCCTAAAAACCTGTCAGTTTAGGCACTCCTTATGAAAAACCTATATTACCCTACCCCATATATAATAGGATGCAGATTCTAACAGTACAAGTATCATGATCTATCACCATCATTAGTCTCCTGGAGTCAAGATTAAATATCAAAGTATTGTATGTTCTATTTAATTAATCTCTAACTTTATCAAATAGTCATCTGAAAGATAATTATTTTTCTTTTTTCCTTCCTTCTTGCCTCCTTCCCTCCCTTTTCTGCCTTCACTTCTTTCCTTTCCTTCACTTTTATTGTTTCTCTCTCCCTTTCTTAATGTAATATGTAAAACAAATAGGTCCAGCCATTTTGCCTTTTTGTAGAAAATAATTTTTCCTGATTTAGAAAAAGTTGTCCTGAATAGGGTTTCTTAAGTTTGCTTGTTTGTTTTTGTTTTGTATTGGGTTGTTAGATTTTATTTCCAAATATGCGTGTTAAAACTGTGGTGTGTAACCATTTTCAGAAGCAATTAAAACCCAAGAAAAATTTCATAGTGTATGTTTAGAAAGAACTCAATCTGTTCAATTCAGCAGGCTCTTACTCTGAAACATATTGAAAGGATGATGCACAATATGAACAGAACATATTATGTATTTCCCAGTTATGGCCATTGCCACAGATTCTGTAAGAACTTCAGATTGTTGCTCTGGTTAGGACCAAGGTCTTCAATGGACATCTGGGCATTTCATGTGTTGAAAAAATGTGATAAAATCAAGGCAGACAGATCCATCTTCTTAAGATAATCCATGGGCTACTGATAAAGAAAATTTCCCCAGGCTGGTGGATCCAAGCCCTCACCATCCAAGACAGCAAAGAATCCCACCCTTCCTTGCTAGTGGGGAGACCATGATTAGATGGCTATAAAAAAAAAGAAGATGGGAAAGGATCACCACTCAGTTTGACATTTTCTCTCAGAAGATTTCCTAGAGTGGGTCTGGAAGACAAGCTCAGATTGATAAAGATTGAGATAGATAAAGATTGAGAAGATTGATAAAGATTGATAAAGATTGATAAAGATTGATAAAGATTGATAAAATAAAAATCTCAAATTTAGGAAGCTACTGCATACAGCATTGCTTGGGTTTACCCAGCTGTGTAAAAAGATTCACAAAGTATTGTAGAGTAATTAAATCATCCTCTTTGGGTCACACACCTACTTAGGTTCATCTCAACAGCTCAGCTAAACACAAAGTGTCTGTAGCACAGCTTGACTAACAAGTTAAATCTCCTATAGCCTGCTACATCTTAATTTGTATGATTTATTTACAAATTATTTATAACAAAGGAGTTTGGCTGTGATCTAAACATGGAATTATAGTTGTGTTATAAATCATTAACTCAGAAAACAAGCTCATGTTTGACAAGAATGCTTTTGCCACATGAGCCTTGTTAGAGGTATTTGCTTCTTTTGTCCCATTATCCACCAAAAAACTGCAACATCAGTAACTGCAACATCAGTATACAAAAAAGTTCAGGAAAAGTGTAGGAATGTTTTTTCTTTTTTCTTTTTTTTTTCACTAATGATAATAGACTCTGTCCCAAATGCCTTATGAAAACCAACTGCAGAATTTGGTTATCTCTGCCTGGTCCTTTCAATTTTTTATCACGCTGCTGTTCCAGGTGTTTTAGGTCACTCAAAACTCAACCTGTTTGCTGATTGTGCACTAACAAATGGTGCTGGTTCAAGGTGGACTCAGCAGGAACTACTTTGACTGCTTTTAACTCTTATTTTTTTATTTAAGTGCCTGGAATTAATACACCTGCAAGGAGAAACACCACATGTGTGTAAAACGAAACACAGAGAAAACCTTATTTGTAAATTATTTAATTTCTAAAGAAATTTCTAAAGAAACTGTTAGTCAATATTATTAACCAGTAAAATAGGTCACAATCTCCAGCCAACAAAATATTTGCAGGAATTGAGTAAAGGTACCGAGATACTGGGGGTCTTTTGGGGAACTTCTTTCCAAGCACGAAGGAGAGCCTAAGGAAAAGTTCACAGGGAAAAATCATTGTAAAGTTGTATGAATCTTCAGCACTTTGGGGTTTTGAAGGTTAGGATCACTTTTTCTCCAAATAATAGGATTTTGACTCTCTTTACAGAACAAATTGATAATTCCTATGACATTACAGTTCTAGAGTGTTGATTTGTAGTTATGAACATATAATAAGCATCCTGTTCATGGTTTTTTTTTTTTTTCCTCCTCTCCCTTTCTTCTGCTGTTTTGCCTGGTCCAGGAAGACAAATGGTTGGTCAAACATTTATGGAACATTTTTAATTTTTTATAAATTTCACTTTAATTAAAAATTCAGATTGTGGCTGTCAACTTCATTTTCCACCGGAACAAAAACTTACTCCAATATATTTTCTGGTATTTAAACCTCTCTTCAAAAAAAAATCTGAGTTTTAAATACGAGGAGGTTGTAAACCTCATCCAGAAGTGAGTGGTTTTATTCAGTCCATGTTGAGAATAATTTTTTCATTTGGAACACATGGCTGATGAGTAGGATAGCAAGAGATATTTTCATGCTAATATATTTAATTTGAGATATATTTGAACTTTTAAGCCTCTTATCAGACACATAGATAATATAAGGACTTGCTGTAGACCAAATGATGCTGTATACAGCCTTAAGAACTTGATTTTCCTGGGCAAACCTTAAATTTATTTAACACATCTGATGTCAGGTCAAGCTCTTGGTTTTGCCTCAAAACTTTCTGCTTCTACACAGCTGAAGACTGACTGACCTGGTGGCTGATCTTTCATCAGTGACAGCAATAAGTAAGAAAAATTCAGTAGATATACACTGAAACAAAGGAGTTGCAACACTTCCCTTAAAGGAAATGGCTTCTTACATGGTTTTCAAACCTCCTTTGTTCTATAAAATGGCAAGAATTTGGAAGCACAAGGCTTGGTTATCATCAGTCCTCTAGACACCTCTGTGCTCTGTAAATATCATTTCTATTGACAATTTTATTACATGCACAGAAAGATTTTTATTGTCACAATCAGGATTCCTTTGTGTGTCAACTCTACCTTTTGTCAGGCTGTTATTTTTGTCCCTTTCCCTTGAAGAACTTCCTATTTGTCTCTTCTTTTAAAACTGAAGTCCTATTCTGGAGGAAAGTAAGATTTTCAGAAGGTCTGGATAATGCACAGTGATATTAGTCACATTCTCTTTGATTTCAGTTTTCAATCCTCCCCCATTTTGGTTTTTAAGTTGTCCATTAGTTTAATTTTTATCGAGCTTTTTTTTTCATCCTTTCTAATTGGGCTTCCAGTTAGACAGTCAATCAGAATGATCCTTACTAAAACTTTAACCCATGTTAAGTTCTCTGAGCCTGGTTCCTCATGTAAGCTTCCTAGGTTTTTTCAGCCATCCCAGGTTACATGGGACATCCACATGGGACTGGCAGATGCTGCAGAGCTCCTACAGGTGACCAATGCCTTCTAGATCAAGACTTGGAGGATATTAAAATGCACCTAAAGACATCAAGAGGACACCATGGGAAGAATTAATTGCTTAAAAAAATAACATTTATGGTCTCTTGTTTGGACCTCACCTAGCAAAGCCTAAAGGTGAGGTTTCCTACAGGAAACTTCACTGGAAAAATATTTTAGATGTCCAAAATGACAGTATTTAGGCAACTGTCCCTGGTGTCTTACAGTTAACCATCCAGCCTCAAGCTTAGATTCCTTTCCCACTTAACAGAGAGCAACAGACATTCCAAAGGGACATTCATGCAATCTATTTAGACACATCTCAACACAAACTTGCATGAGGAATGCTGACAGGACACATTCCAGGGCAATGAGCTGACATCAAAGACTAAATTTTTCATCAGCAACCTGCAGTTCCAGCAGCATAATCTGACTCTGAAAATGCAGCCTTGTTGAGAGCTGCACCTCTCAGCTGAGATGGGAAAAGAGGTTTCTTCTTACACAATTCTCTCTTCAAAGGCTGCCTACCCCTGCTTTTCAGTTTCTCTTCACCACGATTAATGGCACATCTTACAAAGAAGGAAGAAGGAAAGAAAATCATGACCCTTCTTGAAAAAAACTGCAGAAAAATGATGAAAGTCCAGCCACAGTTTGGTAAGATCTACAGGATTCTCAAGCCAAGAGTCCACTTTCCCATTGTGTTTGTTTTCCTGGTTATCAGGGATAGCCTTACCTATCCTGCTGGAGGGTTATCATCATGGTCATCCTGGATCAATAAGGACAGCTCAGTCAGTCCCCCTGGATCATGGTCATGCTGATCATCATGACTTCTTTCAGTGCTTTAAGACACTTTTTCCCCTGTGTGCATCCCTGTGCTTCCATCTGAAAGAAGCCAAGGCACATGATGGGATAATTTTGTCCTGGCACCCAGTTGGGGTGCATTGACCTCCCAGTCACCAAATCATTCTGTTTGGAAAACAACTTTAAGATCATCTAGTCCAGCCATTAATTTAACTCAGCCAAGCCCAGTGCTAAACCATATTCCTAAACACATCTTCACATCTTTTAAATCCCTCTACCCCTTTTAAACCACTTGCACCCCTTTTAAATCCTTTTAAATCCAACCATCTCACTGAGCAGCCTGTGCCAGTGTTTAGGAACACTTCCAGTGAAGAAGCTTCTTCTAATTTCCAGTCTAAACCTCCCCTGGCACAACTGGAGGCCATTTCCTCTTGTTCTGTCACTTTTTATTAGGGAGACCAACTACCTACCCTGCTCCAAACTCCTTTCAGGGAGTTGTAAAGAGTGAGAAGGTTTCCCCTCAGCCTCCTTTGCTCCAGGATAGACACTCACAGTTCCCCCAGCTTTTTCTCATCAGATTTGTGCTCCAGACCCTTCACCAGCTTTTTTTGCCCTTCTTGCAACTCAGTCCAGCCCCTCAATGTCCTTCTTGTCATGAGGAGCCCCAAACTGACCCCAGTATTGGAGCAGTGGCCTCACCAGTGCCCAGCACAAGGGGACAATCCCTGCCCTGCTCCTGCTGGCCACAGCAGTGCTGACACAAGCCAGGATGCTGGTGGCCTTCTTGGCCACCTGGACACACTGCTGCCTCATATTCAGCTGCTGTCAACCAGCACCCCCAGGTCCTCTTCCATCAGGCACTTCCCAGGTGTTCTGCCCCAAGCCTGTAGCATTCTCAGGAGTTGTTGTGACCCAAGTGCAGGACCCAGAACTTGGCCTCATACAATTGGCCTTGGCCCCTGACCCAGCCTGTCCAGATCCCTCTGCAGAGCCTTCACATCCCCAAGAAGATCAACACTCACATTCAATTTGCAAAGTCATCTGGAAACTCACTGAGAGCACTGATGGACCATTGATTGACTGAACCCGTTGATGAAGATAATTAAGAGACCTGGCTCCATGACCTGGTCATGGGGAACACTACTTGGGACCATCCACCAGCTGGGTTCAGCTCTATTCACCACAACCCTTTGGGCTTGGCCATCCAGATGATGGCCAACCAGATACCAGCCAAGAGTCTGCTGGTCTAAGCTATGTGTAGTCAGTTTCTCCAGGAGAATTCTGTAAGAAACACTGTTGAAGGCTTTACTAAGGTAATTTAATTTAATAATCTTGGGACATTATCCTAAGGTGTTCAGTAAAGCACATAGTTTCTGTATCATGTCCGGTTTGCAGGGTTGTTTCATGAAGTACTACACTGAATATCTCTTTATTCATGAAAAGGACAAAATTCAATGTGAAAGGGGTGATTAACAGTATGAAATGATGACCTAGAAAACAAAAAAACAAGTAATTAATTCCTTCTCTGATTTTTCTTTTTTTTTTTTTTTTTTTTTATGTTTCCAGGAAAGAAAAGGAAGCTGGTTAGAATTATAGCTGTATTTTTTTCACCTGAAAATCTATTTTTAAATTCATCCCATTATTTGAAAGAGAAAGTTTTTTCACTAGAAAAATAAAATAACCTGCTCTCCCAACATATTAATCACATTTGTCACTGTTAGAATTTCAGCTTGTTTCCCTTGTCATTTAGGGAACCCTTTGAGAATGGAATAAAATAACATCTTAATCAAGGAGCAATTATTAATTTTTTTCCCCTCTGACAACACAGGAATCTTATTCTCACCATGCAGGTACCAATTAAAGACACAGCCAAGGAATGGGAACAAAGTAGATGATGTGAGATTTATTATGCCAGACTTGAGGGAGATAAATTTACTTACACAGAAGTGCCCATTGGCAGTAGTGATGCTCTCACCTTGAGGTTACCAGGCAAACATGGCAGGATTTATTGGAGATTTGTGCCCTTCTGGAGCACAGCTGTGAAGCTGGCAGGACATCAGGAAGCAATTTTATTTAGGAATCAGAATCCTATCCTATATCTCTGTTGACAATATATGGTTTCCACCTTGATTTTAATGTCTGTAATGTCAGTGGGTCAAATTATACTGGTTGTGGATCCAGATCCAAGAGGATAAGTATGTGATGGCACTACTGAATAATAATTTAAAAAAAACCCAACACAGATGAAAACACATCTGAATTGAGCTAAGGATTCCCATCTCCCTCCAGAATAGAGAAGAAAGGGAAAACCAGGTCACATCTCTGCAGTCTTTCCACAGCTTTCAAAATAATAAAGGTTTAGTCCTGCTACAGACTGCTGTATTTATGCACCACACACTTGTAGGCACAAAGCACCATTTTTATCCTCATTTTTCTTTTCTTTCCATTAGCACAAATTAAATTATAGCCTTGATGACTCTAGATAATGCAGAATGAAAATACTCTCCTTGAGATACCATTCTATATCCTTACATGTATTTATATAAATAAAATGCTGAGGTACCATTCCTCTGTCGTTTGCTACACCAGAAATTAGAAAATGTTTTTTCCTCTCTGCTCCTCTGAAGCAGGAAATAATTTTCTCTTTCCTCAGCTGCAGCACAATCAAAGTTTGCAGGCATCCATTCAGTAGTTTAGCCTAATCATACTTATGCAATTACTGTCAGAGTATGGCATTTTCCTTTCACCTTCACCATACCCTAGAGATTAAGCTATCAACCCTTCAAGATCATTACAGTTTTTTACCTGCAGGTAGCAAAAAGAGTCTCAAGCAGCTAGAAATCTTTTGCTTTGACTGTAGCATGAACCAAACTTGCTGTACTTTGGGGATTTTTAATTTTGTAGCATGGAAGTGGTCTCCCTACCTAAGAAATGGAGTAACTAGAGGAACACTGAAGTTTCTCTCTAAGCTCAAAACAATAATATAGAAATTTTAATGGGAGGATACTGGGAAAGGTGTTAAATTGGCTGTAGCTGTGCTATTAATGCACAGGTTGACTTTCAGGCCAGGAGGTACCATTGTGGTCACTTAGAGAAGACATAAACACCAAATTTTCACTTTGTGGGTCCCTCATGCAGCTCACAGTGTGCCTAATTCTCTGCTGATCTGATTCTCCAGGTCATTATTTAAATGAAAAATAAACAGGTTTTAAAAACCAAGGCAGGATGACAGTAGTTCAGGATGGAGAATGGTTAGAATGGTGAGAGGTGTGGATGGGAAGAAGGGCAAATGCCAAAAACCCCCCCTCAGGGTTACAGAGTATTTTGATTGACTTGTGCCTGCACCAGAATAAAGAACAATTTCTGTAATTCACAATTCCTTGAAGGTTCTTGCCCACCTCATTAAGGGCTTGAAGCACAAATCCTATGAGGAAAGGCTGAGGGAGCTGGGGGTGTTCAGTCTGGAGAAGAGGAGGCTGAGAGGAAACCTTAGGGCTCTCTTCAACTACCTCCAGGGAGGCTGGAGTCAGGAGGGAAAAAGCCTTTTCTCCTTAGTAAACTGTAAAAAGACCAGAGAAAATAGATGGAAGCTGCACTAGGGGAGGGTTAGGCTGGATGTTAGGAAATGTTTTTTCACAGAGAGGGTTGTCAGGCATTGGAATGGCCCAGGGCAGTGGTGGAGTCCCCATCCCTGGAGGCATTTAAAAGGTATTTGGACCTGGTACTTAAGGACATGGTTTAGTAGTTGACTGTGGTGTTGGTCAAAGGTTGGACTGGATGGGCTTGGAGGTCTCTTCCAACCTAAACATTCCAGGATCCTGTGTACACAGTTGCTATGTTCCAGCCATGCCTTCAGCAATCAGGGGACTACTGTAAAAAGTCACAATGTTTTAAAAAGAGAGAAAAAAAATAAATGAAATAGACTTGAAGAAATACAACCACTTCCCAAAAACCTTCAGTTATGGCTCACATCTTCCTGGGACAGCATCTGGTGCTTGATTTTTATTATAGGTTTCTGATGCATTAGGTAGCCCCTCACAGCTAAGGGTAACTGTCCTTGTTCCCTTTGTCAGATAAGAGAAGACTTCTGTGCTACCTTCTGGAAGTACAGTAGTGTGAAACTCCACAGCTGCAGCAAAAATACCAAATTAACTGGAAAAAAAAAAAAAAAAAAGTGCAGTATAACATTGATCCATTCCATTTATCCCCTTCCATCTAAAAGTGTCCTTGTGCTACTACACCTCCAAGAAGCAGTGTTCCACAAATATCCCAGGGTGTGTATTTACCTGCTAAAAGGATGGGAATCTTCTTGATATCAGGAAGCACTTTAGGTTTTCTTCCCCTATTAATTTGGAATGCTTAAATTGACTCAGAGAGAAGAGCAGAGGTGAGGAGTAGCTGAAAGAGAATGAAGAGAGGAGAAGCAGCTAGGGCTGACAGCTTTGATTTTATGCCAATTAAACAGTACTTCCTCCAGGTGTTTTTGTCCCTGGGGAAGCTGGGTAAAGAAGTTGCTCTAAGATTGACCAGCACTGAGGCTGTGTGGGGTTCTGAAATGTCAGGTCTCAGAAACAGCAGCTGTTCTTGCAAAGCTTGCACAGCTGAAAGGAGTTGGCAAAGACTTAAAAAAATCTGTCTAGCTTCTCAGCTGTCTTCTCACTGGGGCTGTGGAAAACAGTTCTTGCTGAGGTGAGATCTTCTTGTGACACACACATATCCTGGGGCTTCTATGTGTGTGTTTGCCTGTAAGTAGGACCATAAAATATTCCCCTAATTATCATAGAATCAGCTGGGTTGGAAGGGACTTCTGAGATCATCAAGTCCAACTCTTCTCTCTTAATTGCCACAATAAAATATGCTTTCTGTTTCATTTTGGCCTGTCTAACTTAAAAAGTGTGAGACACAAAAGAAATCTTCATCATTTTTGAACGGGTATTCTAAGGAAAGGAAACTTCTGGAATCCTGCTGTATGTCTGCCTGTCCTCACTAAAGAAGAATTGGCCAGTTTTAACAATCATTAGAGAAGATTTTAACAATTATTAGACAAGAAGTAGATGTTTCAAGGATATTAAGCCTGCTAAGGATAGTTAGGATGAAAGAAGAGAGGAACTACAGATTGTGCTGCAACTGTAAGATTGAAATTCAAGATTTCAAGCATATTTGACACTGAAGAATCTGCCCAATGGAACAGAAATCAGATTTGGTGAAGCCTCTTGGTGATGGCAATCCTTATTCTTTCTTTTCTAAATCCCACTGGCAACCAGCCCAGTCTGGTGAGCATTTGTAGAGTCAGCCTTAGTGGCTGAGAGTTCGTGCTGTGTAAATATGAAGATTATTTGTTTAATTGCTCTAAGCCCTCCAGTTGTTAAAACTTCATCAAGATACTTTACATTTCTC
Organism: Heliangelus exortis; assembly: GCF_036169615.1. Taxonomy (NCBI): domain Eukaryota; kingdom Metazoa; phylum Chordata; class Aves; order Apodiformes; family Trochilidae; genus Heliangelus; species Heliangelus exortis. Next base: position 4,289,975 of record NC_092423.1, read on the forward strand.
AGTGTTTTACACTCTGCATTTTATTAAAGTGAAGGAGTTACTTAATCTTTGCAGTGTTCACATTCAGGTCTTGATCATCAATGAGGGTAAAATTACTCCAACATAGGCACAGAAATTGGAATTACCTGAGGAGCTCTGATTCTTGCTATCACTATATAATCTCCCCCTTTTTTTTTTTTTTTTGATGGAAGACTGAGTCTATTATTTTTATGGAATATGTAAAACCCATTCAAAAACTTGTCAAGCTTATTTTCAAAGACATTTACAATGAAAATTATTAAGAAAGCCATTTTCAGAAATTTCATGAACTCTTTTCCCTGAATTTATATTTTAGTTTGAAAGATAATAGCTTGGTCATGCAAGTAAAAATTAGCATAAATTTAATGAACTTCATTGCTTAATATAATGGAAAAGCTATCTGTGAAACAAGCTATTTCTTGGTTTGAATAAAAAGAGATGATAGTACATTTTTAACTGCTCTCTCCAGTGACAAGAATGCAGTAAACAAACCTTTCACTTAGCTGAAGCAAGAAATGAAATGTTGAAGTCATTTCTTTCTACTCATGATTCAGCAGCTTTGCAGCTCCAATCATATGCAGAACTAAACTTGAAGCATATGCTCAATACATTGGGGTTTTTTTTTGGGGGGGGAGGTTTGTTTTGTTTTGTTTTTTATCTAGAACCACATATTCTGTTCTGTGCAGCTTTCAGCCTCTTCTAGCAGCTGAACTTCAAGCTCAGTTTCCACCTTCAAACCCAACTAGATAATGAATGTTTTATAGGTTTCCATTTAGAAACCCTCTAAATATGATGTATGGATATGGATAAATTTATGGATTTATGGATTTATATAAATATTGGTGGACAGGGTTTCAAGACTTGATATTTCACACACGTACCTATGGGAGATTAATGGACACAAACAACAATTTTCAAGATCAAATTCATAACTGCTCTAACTGGGATGCACAATAACTCAGGGTAGCAGCAATTTGCCCACTGATGAGATTAGGTTCCCCATGGCAAGGAATGGGGGGGTAGACACAGATAACAGTGTTCTGTTAGCATTCCCATGACCTGCCAGGGGAAATCCATCTGATTCTTCAGATTCTTTGCACAAACATTGCACATTCTCTTGGCTTTAAGGGACTGTAATGCTCAAGTTGCATTTTTCCACTTGCTGCCCTTGGAAAAACAGAAAATATCCACTGTCAGCAATAAAACCCCATGAATATCAATGACATTTTTAGCAGTAGTTCATTTAAGGGTCTTTAGTTAGGTAAGAATGAAAACTTGCATGTACCATCAGCTTCCAGGGGTTTCTGAGTCTGTGGAGGTCATGGTAGTAACTGCTCTTGCAATACTCAAGACATTGGTCTTACATTTTAGGCTCTTATTTCTTTAAAATCTTAGGTAATAGCATTTTTAAAAAGTGTGCTCATTTCCTGTTTAATTACTGCTTTTTTTGCTTTTGTACAATAATAGATTAAAGAAGTCCTGAAGACCAAGAACTGCTCTACAAAGAAATAAAAAAGCATGAGCAAAATCATCATGAGCAGTGCATTCAGTGGACTCATTCCAGCTCCCAAAGGGCTGCAACACTGAATTAGGGAAAGTATTTTTACAAATTATAAAGCACTGAGCAGAAACAGAAATAACAAGAACTTCCTTTTATCTTTCCTATGGGCAAAGGTAAAAGCATACATAAAATGGTATGGGAAATCTCAGCTTACTGTTGTCAGTACCTTCTAAGTCACAGGTTGTAGCTCCATGTTGCATAGTTGGCCTTTTCCAGTATTTTTCCTGAGCACTAAATTGTAATAGTTTTTCTCAAGATAATTAGGTTTTTTTCTTAAAATACACTGAACAGGAAACAGATGGCATTTAAGTTATTCCTTCTCCAAAAGAGAGAAACACCAAACCAGAACACAGCCTTAATGATTTGCTTAGGTCAAGTTATTTAAGGTTGCCTCTTTGCTATTATTACACTGAAAACAAGTGCAGTTTGTAAATAAGACTCTGCAGGGTGATTCAGAAAAATGTTGAGTTTGCTCTTGGTTCTGCCTTTAACTTCCCATGTTATGTACATCAGGTCATCTAAATTTAGTGTCTCATATCACAGCTAGAAAGCAGAGATCCCTTTTGCATCCCTTCGTTTTTATTCTGGGTCTCTGCTCCTGTGCCTCACACCTGGCACCATCCACGTCTTGGGATACCAAGGGATGGGACTCATCTGGCTTAATGCAGACCTGTGCCAAATGTCCACGTTTGATCCAGTGATTCCTGGGTCCTTAATTGAAGGAAAGCAAAAGGCAGTTTGGGGACACATCAAGTCTACAACAGGACAAATGAATAATTCCTCCAAAGTGCATCTCTTGGTTAGAAGGGAAGCCTGGGATGGCTGGATCTGAATGTTAGGTATCAAAAGCTGTGTGCCATGAAACCCACCTAAGCTAATATATTTTTTTTTTAATTATTACTGTTTTCCTGACTGATAAAGAGACTGATTTGACATGTAACTACTGTGAAGAGCCAGTGAATCAAAAAATATGAAGTGTGCTTACATGTTTATAAAGGCATATGCACACATAGAGGAACAGATACAGAACACATACACTTATGTCCAAATACATAGAATTCTGTCTTATATATGCAATTCCAGGATAAGTTGAAGCTTTTCTTTTCATACCATACCTAGTACTTGAGAGACTGAAAGAAAAAATAGTTAATGTTCTATTGGTCATCTTCTAACCAGTATCAGACTCAAGATCCACAATCACATCTTCAAGAGCTATCCAGGATATCTGGTCTGATTCTTCTATTCAATACAAATTAATAACATAAGAATTGAGTGGCTGGCTTTCTTCAAGTTACACAGAGCCTAAAGTTGTTTTTTTTAATTTCTCAGGATCCCATAAAGTAGAATCAATAGCTGAATTCATTTGATGAGGCCCAATCTAATTTTATGCAACAAGAGCACTCTTACTTTCCAAGCATGAGAGCTAAAATGGGCCATCCACACTGCATTTTTCCAGGTACACTGTACTCACTCAGATTTGTAAATCACCCTCTTACAGCCTCATGTGAAATTGTAGAGGTGCTTGCTATAAAAATAAAAAACCAGGCACACGTGATGGGCATTTTAAGCAGAGATAACCTCCTGTGTCTAGTTCCTGAAAATGAACAGCTAGACTGCTGGCAATTATCTCTAATTACAGCTGGTACAAAAGGGTTTTCATAATGCACTTCCATACAATGTGCAACCTTGAAATGAGGTCCCAAGCCTAAACATTTGTTCCCCTTTTCCATTAAGTGTATTTTAAAAAACAATAATTAGAAAACCATTCAGGAGGAAAGAAAACACTCTGACAGGGCCACTTGGTAAATACATAAGGCTTATTATTTGCCTCTCAGGAGGCTTAATCCTATCTAAATGATTTAATATTAACCATCATATAGCCACGTCGTTATCAGAGCTGAAAGAAAAGAAAGAAAAGTATCATTAAACCCATTTTCCAGATAAGAAAACTGCCACAAAACTTGCCTTGCATACATTCAGCATATACTCAATTTACCAGTCTGCAAACTCCCAGCCCAAGCATGAGCTGTGTAGGCAACAATAGCTGAGTTTTTTCAGAAAAAAACTCTCCATAACTGTCTCAGCTTCAGTTGTAGTTTTTCTGATGATTTTTTTTTAGATTAGGATTTTGCCCTGCTCACATTTTGGTGATTTGCTGTAAAGCAGAGAAATGAAAACCTCTTGATAAGGTAGCAATAGGCTAATTTTCCTTCAGTGCTTGGAACATAAAATATTAGACTGGTTATGTCAAACAGATCCCACTATAAGACCTTGCCAGGTGCTTATAATTTTGTCTATCCATTAATTGATACAACCAGGACTTTCTTGCTTCAACCACTTTATCAATCTGATTTCTGTTACTAACCAACTGTTTTTGAGAAAATGTAAAATTCTGCCTTTTGTTAAACATTATTGACTGAGGATATAAGAGGAATGGAGCTAAAAATTAAAAATAAGTCTTCATTTATTTATTGAGTAAAAAATGAGTTCTTCAGTGCCTGCCTCCCCTCGTGCTCCTTATTTTAATATAGGTACCATGAAGCCCTCAGTATTTATTGAGTCATAGTATTTTCCTTACCCACTGATCTTACTGTGTTTGGAAGCAAAATTGCTTTGAATATGGTTCTAAATGGAATTACTGGGAACAGCATATACCAACAATTTAATGGAACTCCCTGAATCTCTCTGTTCTTAGAAAGGAGTTTGTATGTCTATTTGTTTAGCCAAAAGGAAATAAAAGAAAAATAGAAGTAATAAGATAATAAAATTATACATATATATATATATAATATATAATAAAATAAAATAATAAAATTAAATTCTATTTGCCTGAAAGTTCTCTCATCTCAGAACTCTGCTGAGGTGCTTTCTGAATGATAAAACTCATGAAAATCCCTCTGCAGCAAATGAGCTTCAACGTTCCAGTCTTCAAGAGATAATTTAAAGGGTCTGGTTCTGACGTGGCTGATTGTGCTTTCTTGCCTTCAGAATCATAAGAAATTGATGTTTCTTCTCACTTCCATGGATCAAAAGATTCTTTTGAGCCATTATGTTAATTAGTCACAAAGACAGCACTGAATTAGAGTACTTCATACTTGCAAAAGGCCTTGAGGTCTGCAGATGAAGGTACCTATATGATCACCTCAATTTAGCAGATGGGAAAGAAAAGGGACATTTAAAAGAATCCAAGAATAAACCTCAAAGAAGATCTTTAAAGTCTCAGTTCAGTGCTTTAGGCATAGCTGGGCAACTTTGCTTCAAAGCACCAGTCCTTAATCAGGAGAAAATATGCTTTGTTTTGCAGTTTCTAATTGACATATTAATTATTTTAAAACAAACCTGTGTCCTGGAAGAGGACTATTTGCTCCAGACTTCATGACACCAGTTATTAGGTCTAAATGGGTAGTTAAAATTAATTTGAATATGGTTCAAATTATTATTAATCAAATTATATTTGATTATTCATACAAGTAGAAAACTACAACATGCCAAACTGAGCTGAACGAGCTTAGCTGGAAGTGAAGCTTGAAGACTGGAAAATGTGGCCCAATGAACATGATATTTTCATACATGATATTTAAATATTAAATATAAATAATTAAAGTAAAGATTTATATTAAAATATAAATTAACTATATCAATATATAAAATATTATTAATTATATTGAAATTAATATTTATATTAGATATAAATATTTAAATATATATAAATACAGGTTATTTAGGTTACCCCAGGGATCTATTACAGCTCTGAAGTTGCCCAAACAGGGGACATAACCCTAGCAGAGCTTCCCTAAATCAGCTACCAGCTATTCTCTTGGTTCCTGATAAACAGAATTCATTTTTCATCCCCACATTCCCTGGGGCTAACCAGGCCATAGGAAGATATTGGTGAACCTTTCCAGGGTATCAACTTCACCTTACCTCTGAGCTCCATCCCCAAAAGTTCAGTGGGAGATACATAAAGGATTTGCACTTACAGGAGTTTTCACTTCATTCCAAGCCTAATTGCTTTCATTTAAGTAGCCTAATACATACATTAACTTATTCCAGGTCTAGGAACCTATCCTGACTTAGATTCCTCCTGGGTATGGTCAGTTCTTCAAGCAATTTTCAATCTTCTTTCTCCTTTCTGAACCAGCCTTCTTCTTATTCTCTCCCTCCTCTTTTTCCCTGTTTCAAGTCAATTTTATTTGATTTTCTGCTCTTCTTACCTTAAAAATAATTCTCTTTTAAGACCCTTCTCTGCTTAGTGCTCTCTGCACAGCAACTGAGAAGAAACTTTGCCTTTTATAATCTCCACTCCTACACTCAGGTGACTCCCTGGTTAGACATTTTAAGTGGTCAAAGTGCCCACTTAATTATATGTTGCTAGGTTACCAAAGATGAGATCCTGATATTGTAACGTGGATTCCTAAGAGGTAGATAGATAATTTGGAACTGATTATTCTTGTCACCCTTTTAATCAATAGATATATAAGATACCTAAAAGTCTAGTGGTGTTTACCTTGGATACTTAGGTTATCATGACGTGGGTTATCCTCATGTGAGCCCATCATACTAACTTGCATGTTTAACTTGTATAAAAAGTTAGAATAATTCTATCCCAGAATTATGACTCAGAGTTGGGAGACTACATCTCCAGGACATGGAGCCCATGTCTTCTTTCAAGTTTTTCAAGGCAATGATTTGATTGTAGTTTCTAGTACCAGGATGAGAGAAAAAGTACTATGGAAAGGTTATTAAATATTCATTCACAATGCACTTTATTTAGAAATTCTGAAAGAATAAGGCTAGGTTAGACATTAGGAAGAATTCTTTTCCTGGAGGGGTGGTGAGACACTGGAACAGGTTGCCCAAGGATGTTGTGGCTGCACCATCCCTGGAAGTGTTCAAGGCCAGGATGGATGGGACCTTGAGAAAGGTGGGAGGTGTCCGTGCCCATGCAGGGGGGATGGAACAAAATGATCTTTAAGGTCATTTCCAATCAAAACCATTCTGATTCTCTTCAAGGGTTGAATTAGAATGGCAATACTAATACATGTATAATGAAAAGAACTGTTTCTATGATAACCAGCTACTTGGTAGGCTTAGTCATTAATTTCTTTTGCAGGGGAAAAAATCGACAAGAAACACCTGACATGGGCATTTTGACTGATTATTTGGCTTCCTGATAGCTTCAAGACACAGCCAAAGAGGTGATATATTCCCTTCTCTGAAAATGGATTTGCAGAGTATAGACATGGGATGGTCAATCAGCCTCTGAACTGCAGGACTCAAACAATTTGTAGTGGTTCTCCTTGGATAAAAATTATTACAACTTCTCTTACTGTCAGAAGCTGAAAGACCATGTCAAGACAAGGACAAGGTTATATTTGCCCTCTTTCTTTTAAATTTTGACAGATACAATACTGAGTTAGGTGGAACTTCAATCTGACCAGAGCAAAATTCTCAAAGTGCCTCAGAAAAGCCATTAAACACAAATGTCAGTAATAAAAGGCCATCAAAACCCCTTAGTCATTTTATAAAAGTCATGAAGTTAGGATGAGATATGACTCACGTGGTGGTCAAAAACTCAAAGTCTTCACTTGGACATTTTCTACTGATACAGATTTTTCATTCCCCTCTTGTAAGTCCAGTACAGAAAAACCTTACTGCTAAGAGTTATGGTTATACACAAGGGGCTGATAACTGTTTCATGGCATCTTTAAATATCACATCACATCTAATATTATAACAGAAGACAACTTAATAACATAATGAATACAATATAACTAATTTAACATGTCAATATAATGTAATGTCATATGTAAGGTCAATACATGTCAATATAAGATAACATGGCAATATAACATAGTATTAGGATATTATACTACTAATAGTGTAGTATAATATAGATTAATAGAAAAGTTTTCATAGGGATTTAGGTTTGGTGAACTGAACACTAATCTTTCTGCTAATTAAAAATGTAGCAATATGCATCCCTTGTCATAATTTGTTGTGTTCTAATAGACAAAATGGTTAAAGGCCTGAAATGAGACTTACTTTTTATTGTTTCAAAATTTTACCAACCACCTTGTGTTTTCTTGATCCAAACAGAGTATTTTTTATTTTCACCTGTGATGAGATTCTGCTGGCAGTAAATGCTCTATGGAGTATTGTAGGATTTTTTTCTGTGTGAATTTTTTTCAGAATTGCACAAAGCAGAGAAAAAAAAAAAAAGCTTTCAGCACCAGAAAAAGCATCCATCATGGACTTGATAGGTTGCAGCACCTCATTATTTTTCTGAAAATTATTCTCCTTCAGTCAGCACCATAAGAATGAGAAATGCTCAAGAGAAACACCAATCCATGCAGTGGCACCATTGGTCAGCTGAGCTTCTCTGGACTCTTCTGAGTTACTTGTACAGTCAGAAAACACCCTGGGAGACAACCTGGGGTTGCTGAGGTGTCCACACAGTGCTGACAACTCTTGGCACCATATGGAAGATTTGTGTCCTCTTGAAAATGAAGTTCAGACAAGATGAGCTCTGGTATTGCAAACAGACATCAAGCTGTGGGCAACAAAACCAGATCTGAGCACAAAGAGAAATAAAACACCCACCTCATGTGAATACCTGAATGTTTAGTTAAATTTGGTTGTTTTAATCTTTGACTGAATCCCACTCCAGCTGTAGGTAGAGTCGTGCAAATCCAAGCATAACACACTCTATCTGGGTTGTTTTTTTGTTTTTTTTTCATTTTGTTGGCTTTTTTTTGCATGAAGCCACTTTGTTGCTGTGGTGACATTCATGGCAAATAAGCAGGGCTATACTTGTACCTCCCAGAGAACCCTGTGTGAATCTCACCCATTTTCTACAGCATTGCTAAGAGACATTCATCTCTTGTGGAGCTGGCCATGTATGGTGATTGGGGTAAACAAAAGAGCACAAATAAACACAAAACCAGTCTCTGCCTTGCAGCAGAGAGGTGGCATGGATAGAATTGCAATGAAACTGAGCAGCTGTAGTAGAGATCCTACCACTGAAAACCCAGCAAAGCCACAGGGAGGGTGGTGGAGCAAAGTTAATCCTATTATAAATTAGCTTGTGCTCCCTGCTCTGAATGGCTGGGCTGCCTTCTTTGTTTCAAGAAAAAAATGATTTGGGAAGCTTAGCCTGCACCAACAACAGAGTCAACAAGTCCTGTGGCTGCAGGAAAGAAAGAGAACAGCTCTAGTTTGTCCTGATTAATGGCTATTTATTCAAGGTTTAAAGTTATGTTCATAGATCACCAGAATCTAAATTACTCTCTGAAAAGATAATTTTTAAAGTAATTGGTTAATTAAGTTGTTCTTCTTTCACAAGTGTCAGTGAATCACGACTTAGTAGGCTGGCTGTATGGAGCACATCCATCAGATCCATGGACTCCAGTCTAATAGAAAAATAGGTCCTGATCCCACTCAGACATATCATCTGGTTTTAAAAAATCACCAAGCTTGTAGCAAAAAAGCAAATAAAACCTAAGAATAAGGGAACAGACTTCATCATTTCTAGGACAGGCAAGAGGCAAGACAAAACTAAAGTCCAAAGTCTGCATCCTATTTGTGCCAATTATTTCATTTGCTTTTTTAAAAGAAAGTGTATTTGCTTGAGTTCTCTGACACATGTAGCTGGCTTTGAAGAAGAATCTATCTACTTCACAAAAATCAGAGTACTCAATGGACATCAATTTAATTCCTAAACACTCTGATGGAAGACCTTGCCCACATAAATATAGTTTTATGAAGGTTATACATGCTGTTAGGTAATAAAGAGGTAATTTATGGCTTAACTCATATACAACAGACACAAATGCTTAGCCATGAGCAGGTGTGTAATCTTGATTTCAAGAGCAGACAATTTTAGATTTCAAAGCAAATGGAAATACACTTGCTAAGGTAGAAGAGCACAGTGGTTACTGCCAGGAAACCTTAACCAGGAATTCAAGATATCAGCTATGAGCACTTTATTAATCACAGTGGGCTTTTGTTTGCCTGTAGATCATCTGGCATAAAAACCCAGAAACAGAGGATAATGAATCCTGGTCAACACTTGAGTCTCTGATGCCCTAAAGATGCTTTTCATAGTAGATGTTAATCTTCCAGGGATGAATGAATGGACATTTATTTGCTCAGCTGCTTTACTGTATTCCTCTCCAATCCTATAGAGACTTAAAGACATCTTCCAGGCACAGTCCAAGGATGATTTGAAGGTGCAAAGACATCAGATATTGATCTGTGAATAAACAGAGGAGAAATGGTCCTCAGCTTTATTTTTGACTTCTTCCCTCCATTACCTCTGATATTTGGAGTCTGCCCCACCAAATGTAAATTCCATTTGAGGTGATTTGTCCTATGCAGGTAACTGGTAGAAAAACTGTTGCTTACTCTCTGCATTCTAGATATTAGTGGTAAATCTCTTCAGAGTGGAATTTTTGAATGATTTCAAGGGCAAATTTGACCACCTGCTTGTCTGCAAATGGTGGTGGATGTGTTTTCATCCTATGGCTGGAAGTTCACACACCACAAACACTGTGGAACAAGGTAGGGAGAGATACTGAGATGACTTTAGTCAGTCTCTGCATCAGTAAATGCATTTCCTTAATAAAACTCCAAGCTAAATTTTAATAGCTCAAGACTGGGTGCTTTATAGTGTCTGACAATTCTATTCTCCTCTTAAAAAGTTGTGAACATTAAAAAAAATAATTAAAAAAAATAGAACTCTTTGCTGTTCTGCATAGATTTAATAAGTTTTACATTAGGTGAATATTAAGTAATTGCTGAATGAGATCTTCAGGCATGATAAGTATATAAGAGCTTAATCTACTTGCTACATAATTATCTTAAAATTATACATGCAGCACTATGTAATTAAAACTATTCTTACCATATAAAAATAGGAATTTGAACATGAGAGACACAGTTATTCTGAGAAAAACTGATTCACCATCAACCTGTTTTACATATTCATTTCTACAGACTTTAATGAATGTAATTGAATGCTTAAACACTGAATGTGAAAAGGAAATATTTCTGAGTCTTGACTCAAAATGTATTGAGGAAAACTCCCTCAGGCAAGATTTAAAAGTCTTAAATGAATCACTGAACTAAATGAATTGTAGACATCTACACCCAGGCTGTCTCAAGGTAGACTCTACACCTAAGAGAAAGAGAAATATCTCCTGAAGTGATTCAGTACCTGTTCAGGTACCTAACCCATACTGTAGAGTACAAAAGGACCTGGGGAGGACTTTTTGATTCTAGAGATGTTTAATTTTTTCAAAATTGTATTCTAAAAACTTGACTGAATTAAGAAAGGAATTTCTAGGTCACAGACTCTAGATCTGAAAGTAAAAACTTTTCAAGCATGAGGACTTGCCAGCTCAACTTCTGTTTTTATTTCTTTGGCTGGTTGGTTGTTTTTTTACTGACAAAATATCTCTTATTTTTTAATAAATACATGTGACTTGCTTTGTGTTATGTTCTAGATAATAGAGTTTTGTTGGCATATAAATCAGGACTTCATGCTTGTCCTAAATGGAACAAGATAGCACATGAGATGCATGTGTATGAAACAGAATTTATTGCAAATAATAAGTGATCTTAAAAGCTAGACTAGAAATTATAAATTGGATTACATGAATGTTAGAATATCAGGGTAGCAGAACAAGGTGTTTGGATAGCAAAGAAGAACATACCTTAACATTAAAATATTCAAATAGTCAAATATCTGGATAACTGTTACAGAAGACTAATTGAGTGCTAGGAAATTAATTATCAGTAGGTCTTGTATGAGCTCTAGAACAATGATAAAATACCTATAGGCAATAGGATAATAAAATGACTGCAGTTTTGTAAGAATCCTGAAGACTTCAAGTTGAGAACTTTATATAGAGATTTCGTACTTCTTACCCTTCAATGGCTCCATAGAACAAGAGGCAATGGGTTCAAGTTGCACCAGGTGAGGTTCAGTTTAGATATTACGAAAAATTTCTTCACCAAAAGAGTGGTGAAGCATTGGAAGAGTTTGCCCAGAGAGGTGATGGAGTTGCCATCCCTGAATTTGTTAAAAAAATGGGTAAATGTGGTGCTGCAGGAGAAGATTTAGTGGTAAACGTGGTGTAGGACTGATGGCTGGACTTGATGATCTTAAAGGTCCTTTCCAACCATGATGATTCTGTGATTCTAGGAGAAGCATACAGGATTCTCACTGATCAAAGGATGGGAGTAGCTTTTTACAGAATTAAGGGATTGCCTGTTGTCATTTAACTGCTTAACCAGATCTCCAACATCTTCTACTGGAGAAAAAATAGGGAAAAAAAGGAAAAGCTAAGGAAAACTTTTCCCTCATTATACAAATTATGCCTGTTCTTGTTTGGCCTTTGGCCTATCTGGGACCAATCTGGGCTCTGTTTTTCAACACAGGAGAGCAGCTGGCACCACAGATACCAACTTAGCCTTCTGTTAGCACTTCTGAGGTTGTTACCAGTTCAGAATCTGCTGTGCCCTCTGCTTTCTGTGGAAAGTCTCCAACTCCAGGCTCAGGGCAGTGAAGCTGAGACAAAAAGTGTGAATCTGAGAGATAAAGAGCAATTGACTCATGAAGGGAAACTGAGGCAGGCCCACTGAGGTGGAGCATCCCACTACAATGCTCCTGTTCTCCAATAATTTTGAACAACTAGAAATGATTGGAAAGTATCTCTAAGGAAAAAGCAGATGTGACTAATTTTTTGTCTGCACTCTATGTAACTGGTATCAAAATAATTTATTTTTTTTTAGAAAAGTGTGAACTTTATCAAATCCAGCTGATTCTTCATGTAGAAGAGAGTTTGGATATATAGAGAATGACACAGAATGGTTGAAATTGTTGGGGTCTTCTGGAGAACAACCAGTCCAACTCATTTGGTTAGAACAAGAATAACTCCTTTGAGTTGCCCAAAATTTTGCTCAGCTGGATTCTGACAGTCTCCAAGAATGGAGACTACACAGCCTCTCTTGGACAACCTGTTCCAGTGCTTGGATAATCTGAGAGTAAATTTGTTATGGAAAAAAAGTTTAAATAGGTGTCGGGGTTTAACACTGGCCTGGCAATTAAACCGAGTAACAGCTGCTCTCTATTAATCTCTCTCTCCTCCCTGATAAAGAAAGGAGAGAGAATAAGGGAGAGAGACTGATGGGTTGGAAACTAAACTACACAACTTTAATGAAGCAGTAATGATAAATAGGACAAATTACTAAATGTATAAAAAATATACAGGAAAATGGATACCACATACCACCCCTTTCCCCCAATAACTCTCACGTCACCCCGGAGGCTGCAGGGCAGCCCTGGGAAAGTCCAGGCTGGACTCCTGGGGTCAGCAGCAGTTGGGAGCTGGAGGCAGGAACACACAGATTCAGGCTGGGATGGATCAGGAGCACAGGCAGAGGAAGGGATGGAATCCTCCCAGGATGCTGGGTGAAGGAAGGGAAGCAGGAAAGGCAGGAAGGGCAGGCAGCCGGAAGCTGGAAGCAGGAAATCGATTTGCTTGGCCCTTGTGATCCCTCAAATTTCTCCTGAGTATGAGGTGTATGGGATGGAATCCTCTGTTTGGTCAATTCTGGCATCTATCTTGTCCGTTCCTCCCCAAAGGAGGGGTTCAGGTGGGACCTCTTTATTTTTTCCTCAGAGCTGAGCAGTGGCCTTGGCTCTGCACACCAGGCTCTAGCAGTAACTATAAACACCCAGAGTTATCAGTCCCAGAGCAGCCACTGACTGAGAAACTTGCTGTTCATTTCAGCAAATGCAACTACTTACAGGAGACTGAGCTGAAAGCAAAAGTACAAGACAGAAAATCACCTTTATCCTGGCCCAAACCAGGACAATAGGGCATCCTCTACTACAGATTGCACCTGCTACCTCTTGTCCTTGAGACCACTGAGAGTACCCTAAGTACCCACACAAGGTTTTTATACACAGTAAGATCTCCCCAACCTTCTCCATGCTGAAATGTCCCATCTCTCTCAGCCTCTCCTTGTGAGACAGGTTCTGTAGCCATCTTTGGCTAACAGCAGTGGACTCATTCTAATATTTCCATGCCTCTCTTGCTAGCTTTTCCCTTTTTTGACTTTCCTGAGCCTCTTTGCTGATTTTCCCAGATGAACAGGGTGCCCCTGAATAGCAGAACAACATCTGGTCAACCACTCCTGAATTTTTGTCATCTCCCAATTAGCAGAGGATGCACTCTGTCCCATCACCTGTTATTAGTGAAAATGCTATGTGTCAGGGTGGTTCCAAAAAATGTTTATCAATATGGTGATAGATGCTTTATAAATATAAATAAAAATAAACATAAATATAAAAATAAATATAAATATAAATAATATAAATATAAATGTAAATGTAAATTTAAATGTAAATGGAAATACAAATATAAGTATAAATATAAATATAATCATAAACATAAACAAATAAAAATATAAACATAAATAAATATTAATATAAATATTATATAAAAATATATCTTATATCACTAGAACATGTTAGTGAAAATGACACATGGGTCCCAAAATCAGCACCCATGGTACAGCATTCCTGGCTTGCATCCTGCTGACCACAAGCCTTTGAACACAGCAATTCAGCTCCTCACTGCCCATTTATTTTGTGTCCATATGATCATGCTCCTTGCATCCTTTCCTGATTTGCTTGTGGATCTGCTTATCTGTCCCAACAGTTCCATACAAAAATAAATTAATCCAGACTTTGCAGGGCTAAAGGTGATCCCAGGGCCAGGATTAAAGTGCTCCTGTTGAGCTCTTGAAGTAACTATACTTCATCTGGTTGTGACTTGCTCTGAGTCAGTCTGCCAGTGACACTGGTTCAGTTGATGCTAGGATTCATCTAATTGGTTTTAGCTGCCAAAAAGTCAGCTGTCTATTCTAAGCCAGTCTTTTAGGTTGATTCTGTTGTCAGCACACAGAGACAAGAACCCCCAGAGGGCAATTCATCCAACCTCTGTCTTTGCATCGACTCCAGAGACAACATAATGAATGGCTTAGATTAGATGTTTAATTATTAGATGGTGAAGGTTATGGAAAATGAATCCCATCAGGAAAAAAACCAACCAAAAACAGCTTGTAGGAAACATTATGCAGGCTGTGTGCCAGCTGAGGACTCTTCTGTGCAGTGACACTTGGCAATATCACAGCTCCTTGTCTCTCCCAAGCAGTATTCAAGAGAGGAAGCAGAAGAAGGGAACAACTTGACTTCTATATCCCTGAAGCAGCAGATTTTTTTCTTCTTATCCCTATGGTAAATTGAGAAAAGTACTCTTTGGAGTGGCATGGACTAAGCAGGGGTCAATATGCTCAGGTTTATTTTCTCTTCCTCATGCTGATGTTTTCTTGCATTACTTATTCTGTTAATTTTATCCCTGGAGACAGATTGCATTCTCCTGCTCTAATATTATGCCACAAGGCATTTGAGGTGTTGAAATAGCATGTGGAGGGTATCCATAGAGTAAAGTGAATATAAGTCCAGTTTCTGTACAAACAGGACAAATAAAGCCTAAATCTTCTTGCATGTCCATGTTGTGGATGTGAGAAATAATCAAAGGGCTGAGCCATTGAAACCAGTATTAGAAATATGGTCCCTGCCCTGATTACTCTGTGAGAGGATTCTTTCCATCAGCTTCAGCTTCACTTCCTAAAAGAAAATCTTTTAGTTTTCTTTCCACATCTACAACAATTCTTTGTGATGTCTAAATTGAACAAGGGATTGAGTTCCTCAGTGATAACCTGGGTGGTCTTTTTCAAGTCTTTTCTCTGCACATTTCCCATGTGGCTTGCAACCAGATTAAGAATCCTGTCCAAAAAATTGGTTTATATTAAAATACTCCTTTTACACCCCATATCAAACATTTATAACCATGCTTACAGTGCTAATATCTTTATAAGACAAACTTATCTTTCACAATTATCAAAAGACATTTCCCTAGAGGAGTTTTTATTTAGCTCACAATGCAAGCTTGGATGAGACAAGCAAACCCACTAAGCCCTTTTCATTGAAGTTAGATAAACACATACCCAAAAATGTACAAAGAGAGAGAAGCCTCTTAACTTTGAATCCAAAGCTTTTGCTTACAAGAGTCCTTAAATTGTACTGAGGCAATTCCCAGCAATGGTTTGATGCATTAATCATAGTAGGATTTGTGATTGCAAACAAAACTATTATTTCAATCCCTTGACATTTTGGGAAGTGGGTGTCGAATACAGGAACTTCAGTCTTAAAGTTACTTTTATGTTACTTTAAATCAGAGAGGCAGGAAAGGAGAGAAAGCAGGTATTTATGGTATGCTTCTGTAAATGGACTTAAAAATGCAATAGGCCCAAAATTCTGTGAAAAAAATACCAGAAAATAGACAATTTTTTAAATGTTCAGAAGAAATCTTGTCTCACTGGAGTCTATGCAAGTTTAAACTGGTCTTTTCTCTTGCTTTCTGTTTATTCAAGCCTCAGATGCCCCTAGCACAGAGGCACAGACAAAATAATACTTCCCAAGATTTTGTCCTTTACTCTTGCCTTCATATAAAAACAGGAACAAGAACAGGAGTTCTATATGAAGAACTCAAGAACTCAAGAACACAAGAGTTCTTTGTGATATTAGAACATAAAAAAATCATCTTACAATCACAGAACTACAGAATAATTTAATCAGAAAAGATCAAAACAAGTCAGACCCCCTGCTCAGAGGAGAACTGAGATGAGATTACTCAGGGACAGACCCAGTTGTGGCTTAAACACCTCCAATGATGCAGCTTCCATAGTGTCTCTATAGAGCCTGTGTTTGACCATTACCATAGTAAAAAAACCATCCCAACATCCTAATATCCAACTAAAATTTCCCATGCTCCAACATCAATCCCTTTCTTCATTTCCTTTTGCCAATATTGGAGCTCTGAAACCATTTGATCACTCTTTGCTGAGGAACTTTCCTACTCACTTTATGTGGGGAAAATATGACATCCAGAAATCATTTTTATTGAACTTGATTTATTCTTTTCTATGTTACTGGGTGGATGTGCAAATAACTTAAAATGCTCCCACTTATTATCCAGTTCCTGGATCATCAAGGAAAAATGAAGTTTTGCAGTGATAATAATTCTGTCTGAAACTGTAGTATAATCCCATTTATTTCATATTTTATCCTGTCTCACCTAGCCAAAGTAAGGTAGACAGTCATGATAATCCTTCTTCCTTTCACAACATCCACAGTGAGTATTTAAACCATACTTCACAGTTTCACAGGAAAAAAACCCCCTGCTATAAACAGTGTGAAGAAACCTTTCCTGACTCGCTTAACAGCTCTTTTAGCAGTTCAAAAGGAGTAAAAATTCCCAAGATCCCTATAAAAAACCATGAATGAATAAATCAAAACTGTTGCAGAAGCAGTAATTCTCTCCCCAAACTTCTTTGCCACCAGACTAATCCTCATTCTGATCACAGCTGGTTATAAAAAATTTCTGTTGTCCAAGCATAAATAAGAAATCATAATCTTTCATAAAAATCCTTTGTAGAAAGCCAAGTGAGTAATAATAATAATAAAATAGTTATTAATATTTATATATATTTTTGTCTAGCACTGACATCATTGTTTTATACTCTGCCATCACTGCTTGGAAAGACCAATTGTTCCAACTGCCCAAGAGAAGATATAAAACCAGCCTGGGCTTGCTCTGAGTTTTATGAGTCAGAATCAATGGGTGGAATAATTAAATATAATACAAGGTGCCAATTTAGGTGCTGGACACTGTACCTGTCTGACATCCAGCTGCCACTGGGGCTGTCCCATAAATCCTGTATCATATGTCCCAGCAGCACAGAAATACCTTGTATATCTCAAAGGTATTTCAAATGACCTGCTATATTTATGCTTAAATAGCTTCACCCTACCTAGTTTATCTGTCCTGAAAAAAAACACAGCATTTTTCATGTAGCATTCATCTGACATTTCAGCAGGGAGATTCATCTGCAGATGAGGACTCTTAATTTTTTTTTTTTCACATTTACATGTCTGCCCACGAGCTGTCCCATTATACATGGACAACAGAGTTGAGGAAGATTTACCACTGAGCCAGGTCTTTAGGTATCTGTGAGAGGTAACCCCATACTGATAGGAATTAGAGGAGTGAAAAAAACATTTTAGGAGAGCAGCTCATCTGATCTGTCTGAGATGCCAGCTCTGAAATGAGGAGACCACCACCTGGAGGGTACCTGTTTCTCTTCTGCATGCAAATGATGGACTGGTTCAGACATCAATGAGCATTTTTGGACATGGAATTAACTCAATTTCTGTTAAATTCAGTAGGAAATAGGCCTTAGGGATACATCTATCACCATTTTTGGGGCTCTTTAAAGGAGAAGAAAATCTCTCATAAAAACCCTTTGTAGAAAGCCAAGTGAGTACTATAAATGTCCTATAAGTACTAAATGTACTGTAGTACTAAAAGTACTATAAATGTAGCCAAATATGCACTAAAAGCCACGTGAGACCTATGAAAGTGCAAGAAACAATTTTTTTTTCTATTGATGACCACACAAAACCCTAGGATACAACAGTTCATTAATAGTGACTGATGACCCTCCCTAACATGCTTTTAAAGTCATACTGACATTGATAAGAAAGCATCAAAACTAACAGCTTCTTCCTGTCAAGTGGATTTTTCATACCTGGTCTTATGAACATACATGAATTATGAATGAGTATATTCAAATATGTAACAATTTTAATGTATTCTCTAAATATAGAGAGTGACTTTCCTGAAGGATCCACACATGAACAGCAAGGAAAAATAACAGCGTAGATGATTTTTAAATTTTTTTAAATTATTAACTACAGTCAGGGTGGTAAGACAAAGGTTGCCCAGAGAAGCTGTGGCTGCCCCATCCCTGGAAGTGTTCAAGGTCAGGTTGGATGAGGCTTGGAGCAGCCTCACCTAGTGGAACCCCTTTCCATCCATGGGGGTTGGAACTGGATGATCTTTTACATCCCTCCCAACCCAACCCATTCTATGATCCTCTGATTTCTTTTATACTCAATGAAAAAAATTGTTACCTCTAGATCTGATTTCTCACTAAATCACTGATGTTGTTTGCTTGATTTCTCCAAAATAACCTGTCTTAGAGAAACAGCGTCTCAAAAAAATCTGTATTTTCTTCCCTGACTCTAAGATGAGCTTAAAAAGTTGATATTTAAGTTCCTAAATGCAGGGTAAATGTATTTCACTCTACATGCCCCATATCCAGGACACTGAGCTCAAGGGGCAGATGACTTCAAAGTGAAAGAAGAACATAGTAGGTGTTGTAACACAACATTGAATTTTCAGTTAACAAAATAATTGACTTTCCTCTGCCCACAGTCAGGTAGGAAATCATTAGTCAGTGCCTAGAAAGACATTGACTGATTCAGCTCAACATCAACAGACACCTTGTAAGGACAGAAGTGTGAAAAACAACAGTGAGAAGGGCCAAGGTATGAGGCTGAGTTCAAGGTTGTGCCTTTCACAAGATTTCAGATGAGTTGCTTTGAGTCAGCAGCCCAGTGGTAGTGTCCCAAGGTAAAGACAGAAATGGTGATGATGTTCCCAGAGACCTGAAGCTGCCCACCTTGACATAATTAATATTATGTCATAATATTTATTTCTTATGACATAATATTTAAGTTCTACCTATAACCATGATGAATCCTTTGGTAGATGCAAAGGACAATTCTCTATTCATCAGATGTCTGAAACTTAATTCTGCTTTTTGGTAGAGCATCACCTCAAAAGAAAAAAAAAAAGAAAAAAAAGAAAGGAAAAAAGGAAAGAAAGGAAAGGAAAGGAAAGGAAAGGAAAGGAAAGGAAAGGAAAGGAAAGGAAAGGAAAGGAAAAGGAAAGGAAAGGAAAGGAAAGGAAAGGAAAGGAAAGGAAAGGAAAGGAAAGGAAAGGAAAGGAAAGGAAAGGAAAGGAAAGGAAAGGAAAGGAAAGGAAAGGAAAGGAAAGGAAAGGAAAGGAAAGGAAGGAAAGGAAAGGAAAGGAAAGGAAAGAAGGAAAGGAAAGGAAAGGAAAGGAAAGGAAAGGAAAGGAAAGGAAAGGAAAGGAAAGGAAAGGAAAGGAAAGGAAAGGAAAGGAAAGGAAAGGAAAGGAAAGGAAAGGAAAGGAAAGGAAAGGAAAGGAAAGGAAAGGAAAGGAAAGGAAAGGAAAGGAAAGGAAAGGAAAGGAAAGGAAAGGAAAGGAAAGGAAAGGAAAGGAAAGGAAAGGAAAGGAAAGGAAAGGGAAGGAAAGGAAAGGAAAGGGAAGGAAAGGGAAGGAAAGGGAAGGAAAGGGAAAGGAAAGGGAAAGGAAAGGGAAAGGAAAGGGAAAGGAAAGGGAAAGGAAAGGGAAAGGAAAGGAAAGGAAAGGGAAAGGAAAGGGAAAGGAAAGGGAAAGGAAAGGAAAGGAAAGGAAAGGAAAGGTGAAAAAAGAAAAAAGAAAAAAAAAAAAAAAGATCATTTCTTGCAGGTATGTCTCCTGTCTGGGAATGCCTTACAAGGATTTTTCACAGAAATCCCTGTCCTAAAGTGGTCTCAGTCTTATGCAGCTCAACTGGCAAACAAATAAGGATCTAAATCCTGGTGCCAACAACTTGTGCCAGTAAGAAAAAGAAGCTTCTAGCAGATCTTGAAACAGTTTTGGACTGATTTTCTAAATAAAAGTTCATGCTGATTTGGTTATTTCTTGCCTTTTCATACAGAAATGAAATGAATGGAGAGTCAGACAAAGAAAGGAGACTAAATGTAATTCCTTTACTAGTTGTTCAAGCATGTACATGAGCAATAGAAATAATGTCAATGATTGCCTCTCCAGCTGCAGAAGCAAAGGTTAAAAATAAGAAGGAACAGTGCTCCTTTAGTGCATAAAACAGAGCTGATAGGACGTAGCAAGGGAGCTCAGCTAGGAGATTTCCACTGCAGCATCACCATGCTTCAGAAAATTACAAAGATGACTTTCCAAATGAACATTCTAGATTACTAGAGGTAAAAATTGTAATTATCAGGCCCAGGTCCTAAAATTGCATTCCCACATCTAAGAAGAGAAGCTTTTTCTTTCCATTTCTTTAGCAGAAGGCATTTTGATAGGATGCTTCTGTATGTCCAGCAGCAGGCAGAAGGCAACACCATCTCTGTGCTTGCACGTGCCCATCAGCCAGACACCCAGAGGGAAATTCTTCACCTGCTGCTCCTCTGTGTGATTCTTTTCAGCCCAGTTAAGATTCTCAAGAAGAATCTAAGGAAATCCACTGTAGCAAAAGAGCAATAACATAAAAACTTCCCACAGGCAATGGTATTTTGGGGTGGGGACTGCTGTGGTGTTACCATAACCTCATCTTTTGCATGGAAACCATGGTTGTTCAGAGGAACCTCTTGCCTTGAGATCACTTGAAACATTGTGTTGCAGCCCACAGGCATTCAAGAAGCTGTTTTTTTCTCTACTGTTTTCTGGTTTTCCAGTTGGCAGCCGCAACCTATAAATAGGAAAGATGAGAGTAAAGGATTCACAAATGAAATAATTACACTGCATCTGTGCAGAGCTCTGCAGCTGAACTCCTCACACCAGTCCCTGTGCTTGTTGGGCACAGAAGGGGAAGACCTAAGATCAAGATTTCTTTTCCATCACTCTTCCTAGCATGCTAAAGAAGTCATTCATGCTCTGTGGTTACTGCTTTTAAGGATCTGATCTGAAGTCCATTGCCTTCCAAAAAGCTCAGGACTTAGTCCTGCAGTCCCCTGCCAAGATGTCTTTTTCTCCTGTGTCTGTAGAAATTCACTGCAGGCCTCAACAGTGCAATTTGGTTTCATTAGGTGGAAAATCCAATCTCTTGGTGCCCTGTTCATAGAGCATCCTGCCTTTTAACTAACGTTATTGTTGGCCTTGCTCAGATAGCTGAGTCAGAAAAAAATTGTTGTTGGCTTTGCCCACTGACTGTTGTTGTATTGATTTCTCTCCTGTGGTTTGTAAAACAAGCTCCTTTTCACTTGTTCCCAGGATTACTTCACTGCAGGAAGCAAAGCTCTGATGCAAAGGACTTTCTGTGCTGCTGCAGAATGCCTCCACTTGGCATTTTCTTTTAAAGAGCTTTCCTCTCTGCTTTCTGAAGTTCCATAATGATTTTTAATTTCAACTGCACACTCACAAAGTTCTGCTACAGTAAAAAAAAACAGTAAGAACAAACAAAAAAAACCCAAACAAAAAATACCAAAGAAATGAGGTTATTTTACAAGGTCAAGGTCACCTTGCTTGAAAAGCTATGAAGAGATAAAGGTGCATTGAAATGTATTTATTTGGCTTCATTATACATAAAGACAGAGGAGTCTGGTGTTGTGAGATGAGGTGATTTTCATTAAACTCAGAATCATGCAGAATTGATGTCAGATGTTATGAAATTCCTCTCTTCACTATAAAATTCCACTACTACTCCAAGTGGTCTCACCTCAGTGAGATTGCAGAGGTTTTTAGCACATCTGAATTCAAGACAAAAATCACAATTCAACCACAGAAGTCTCAAGTTACAACGTGTGAAAATCTGAATCTCCCACTGGAATTGCAAACAAACCATGGATCTATGACACTCCAAGTATCCATGTGCATCAGTCCTGACACAAGACTACATGTTTAAAGTACATGCCTGATGTAAACACTTTAAAAATACAAAAATATGTCTCTTGAATCAATCTTTTTTTTTTTCTTTCTCCCTGCTATGTTGCAACATTTTGTCAATTAACATGTGTTTACCTCACCATATGCCTGACAGACACCTAAAAGATAAGAATGCTTATCAGGTCATCTCCTGGTGCACGATGGAGACAATGAAGATAGCAGGACACCCAAAAAGGCCACAACAACCCCATGGGAAGCTCCAGGCTGGGCACAGAGTGGCTGAGAGCAGCCAGACAGAGAGGGACCTGGGAGTCTGGATTGCCAGGAAGCTGAACATGAGCCAGCAGTGTGCCCAGGTGGCCAAGAAGGCCAATGGCATCCTGGCCTTTATCAGGAACAGCGTGGCCAGCAGGTCCAAGGAAGTGATTCTGCCCCTGTACTCAGCCCTGGTGAGGCCACAGCTTGAGTCCTGTGTCCAGTTCTGGGCCCCTCAGCTCAGGAAGGAGATTGAGGTCCTGGAACAGGTCCAAAGGAGGGCAACCAAGCTGGTGAAGGGACTCGAGCACAGGCCCTATGAAGAGAGGCTGAGAGAGCTGGGGCTGTTCAGCCTGAAGAAGAGGAGGCTCAGGGGAGACCTCATCACTCTCTACAACTCCCTGAAAGGAGGTTGTAGCCAGGTGGGAGTTGGTCTCTTTTCCCAGATGACTTTCAACAAGACAAGAGGACACAGTCTTAAGTTGTGCCAGGGGAGATTTAGGCTAGATATCAGAAAGAATTTTTTTACAGAGAGGGTGATCAGGCAATGGAATGGACTGCCCGGTGAGGTGGTGGATTCTCCATCCCTAGAGACATTTAAAAAGAGACTGGATGTGGCACTCAGTGCCATGGTCTAGCAACCACACTGGTGGGTCAAGGGTTGGACTTGATGATCTCTGAGGTCCCTTCCAACCCAGCTAATTCTATGATTCTATGATTCTATGATAAGGATGACTCATCTCCAGGAAGTCTGGAAATCTGTATGCATCAGGGACTTATGCAAAAAAGGGACCCCTTTTTTTTTCCTGTATAAAAATCGCCCAAGAAGAACCGAAAAGCCAGCCAGCAGCTCGGAGGAGCCAGCAGCTCAGAAGGACACGTGGAAGCAGCTCCTGTGACTACAAACTCCAGCCAGCTCGGCACAAAAAAGGCGGGAAGCAGCTCTGAAGGCCCGGCCGGTGATAACATCTTAATTACTCTCCTTCTTTCCTCTTCTTAACGACTCTTCTCTCCAAAGTAACTAATTGTATAAATCCTAAATAAATCCTTTTAACTTGTTTAAATCATAAAGCCTGGTTATTTTTGTACGTTCACGCGTCGTCTATGAGTAGTGGCTGAAATTTCCTCACAAACAAAATATAAATAATAACTCAGATCGTAACAATGCCAGAAAAATAAAAATAAAAAGACAATTACAAATGCCCATTGCATTATTTGTTGTCCTGTTCTTCCAGACTTTTTGGGAACAAGGAGATGTATCACACAAATGGTGGCAATGACAATAAAGTGGGTAGCAGGTAGCAAATGTCACCTGGATGAGAGCAGAAGGGCCATGAACCCATCTGAGCCAGGAGGACAGGAGCTGGGTGCTCTTTACCTTCCCCAGTCAAGAGAACTTCTTTACCTGTCTGACTCAAAGCTTATGGGTCTTCCATGGTTATTACACATATCTGGGTGCATACAGAGCAGGGTTTTAGTCATCTACAAGTCTGAGTTATTCCTCTGTATTTCTTTTGTAACAAAAAAAAAGAGGGAGGAAGTTTTAGAGAGCAAACCATTATATGTACTTTGGCACACAAAGTACAGCAAGTCCATGAATGTGAGTAGTTAGAAGGCTAGGTACTCATTTGTCTTCATCTTCAGGGAATTATTCCCAGAAAAGCTGGACATTTGCAATTAACTCTGTAGGACAGCAAGGATTTTTAGTTGAAAGAAATCCTACACAGAGATCCCATAGTTTGAGAGCAAGGAAGCCCAATATTTGATGCCAACAGCCCTTACTTAACTGGAACTGAGTAAGGTCATGCCTAAGAAGCACTCAGAAGAGTTTCTAAACATGATATAACAACAGTAATTGTGAGATGGAGCCACCCCCATCCTAAATATTTCAGGATGATTTGAGACAATGCCTCTGCATCATGACTGCTGTCCAGTGTTCAGTTCTTTAAAATCTCTTTTTTTCCCCATTTTGGACATGCCCAAAATATTAGATCTAGTCCACTGAAAGGATGATGTTAGTATATATTATTGTTAATATATGTTATTGTTAATAATGTTAATATATTTCTGCAGTTCTCTCCTTGCTATCCCCAGAGCATACAGCCCAAGAGGTGAAGAAAAGAATCAACTCTGGCAACTAAAAGCATTGCCTAATAGTTGAGGCAAAATCCCATGCTTGTGAGAAAATGTGCAAGTCTTAAACATGCAAATAGCTTAATAGAATTCTAGTGAAAAATGGAGTACAAAGCTGTTAATTTGCCAATGAGCTACCTATATTTATGGTCTCATTTGTCTGTGCTCTGAGTCATCACCAACATGATATTTGCTTACACATGCACCTTTTTGGGTAATCCATCACTACCTAAAGCCAAACTCACAATTTCCAAAAGTATATGCTTACTAAATCACTGTGGAATAATCTCCAGGCAAACTGCTGACACACAGGACCAACACATAAGCTTAATCCTTAATTTACTGCCAGAGCTCTCACATGGGTGGCCTGTGTTATACCACACATCAAATCGTCAGCAGCATCATCCTCAGCTCAAGACTGAACATTGACACCAGTAACTATGAGAAGTAAAGCCCATCTGAGCACTACATTAAGCCAGGAGGCCCAAACCTCATGAGAAATTTCTCTAGCTAAATTGAAAGTAAACAGATGTTAATAATTCACCAGGCATCCCTGAGCCACTTTCAAGAACGGGCTGGAAAATGGAGAACAAATATCAGCACTAGACAGCAGCCCTCATTTTATCTGATGGAAAAGAAATATGATCAACACAAAATATCAGTGTGATGTTTTGCCTATTTCATTGCCTATGTCAAGCTCATGAAACCATTCAGGCTAACAGCAAGGCTGTTAAGTTTGCCAAGCAATTCTGTAATCAAAAAAAGAAAAAGATATTTTGCTGAAGCCTGAAGCACGGAAGGAACAGCAACCTCTGGGGACCTTCACCTATTGAAAAATGTGGCCTTATTTCACAATCTTGATTGAAGTTCCATTTATTTTCATACCTTCTTCCACTAGAGCACAAAACAACCAACAGGTAGACTTCTGATTAAAATTGTCATTGGTGACCATCTCCACATCCTGAAAAACAAAAGCTCCCAGTCTTATTCTGATTCCCACTGGAAAAATGTGTGTGCAATCTGGTGTACCAGGGCATACAAGCTTGGACATTACCAAGTCCTTTACTTGTGCCAGATGTCAATGTCTAACATTAAGTAGCCAACATATCTCCTGTGCCTGTAGGTTCATTCTAGGGGACTTGAGATTCATTATTTAAAATGAGCTACACATTGCAAATAAACACACAGCAATGTCAAAATAGAAAGTACAGAATATATGGCATGTTAAGTAAAATGCAGAGTGGTTGAGATTGGCAGGGTCCCCTCATTTTCATCTACTCCAACCACCCTGCTGAAGCAGGGTCAGCTACAGCAGCTCTTCCCAGGCATGTGTCCAATAAGGTTTTGAATATCTCCAAGGATGGAACCTCCATGACCTCTCTGAGCAACCTACAACCATCTTAAACCATCCTCACAGAATGAAAATTTTTCTTACATTTAAAAGACATTTCTGTTTGTGCCCCATTTCATCTTGTCCTGTCACTGGACACCACTCAGAAGAGCCTGGCTCCATTTTCTTCTCTCCCTCCAATCAGGAGTGAGTCCACATTCAAACAGGTAAGGAATTGCCAAGCAAATATTAAAATATATTGCACCAATGTTTCTACTTCAAGGGGCTGATAGAGTAAACAGGTCTGCAAACAGATGCTGGCAGCACAGCAATTCAAATTCATAGAATAATACATTGATATTATATTTAAACATAATATTATATTTATATACACACCACTGACACAAATGATAACAAGCCCTGGATTTGTTTTAGTGCCTTTGCCATGGGTTTGTTGGTTGTTTTGTGTTGGTTATTATTACTTATTTGTAAAAGAACAGGACGAATGGCAAGGCTCACCAGAAAAAATACACAGGAGCTTTAGAGCTTAATTGGCTTCTACATTTGGGTCAGCAAATGTTCCTGCTACAAAGCCAGGGAGGGATTCTTACAACCTATTCATGGTTCTCACCAGCACAACAACAGCTAAAAAGATAGGCAACCATGGCTACAGTCATGGGATCAGCAAACTTCTTTTCACAGCTGTAAATATTTGTAGTGGAGCCAATTAGAGGCAGCAGGCTTTTGTCAGCATTGCCTAGGAAACATCAATACCTCCTCCGAAGAATCCCCCACCTCTCCTTATCCTGCTGGCATTTATTGAACAGTAGTGTCAGCTTTGGTGGCTAATGTTGCCTCCTCCACACACAGCATTAACAGCTCTGGTGCTTCTGGTTGGATTAGGTGAGAAAAGTGTCTCTGACAAGAAATGAAGATGCTTCTGGAGACAAGACTGGGGGTCTTATTCCTCAGCTCTCTGCTGGGCCTATAAAACCAGGAGGGAGGCAGCTGTGAAATATCCCAGGCAGTGAGCTTCATTTCAACCTAACTGAAAGATTTCTTTTATCTTGCTATTTGTATGCAAAAGCTCTATTCTGAGCAAATACCTTTCAAAGGTATTTGTAAATATACCCAAAGGTGTTTGGGAACTGATGCATCTGCTTGCAGGGTAATTCCATGAGCAAGAGCTGCATGTATAGAAGTCAGAGAAAAAATGCTGTTTCACTCAGAGTGCAAAAGCAAATATAACCTCAGCAATCCAGGAAATATTCAGAGAGCAATTCCCTTACATTGTTCTGTGCCACGTAGCCCAGAAGACAAGGCACCTGCTCTGCTCTTATGAGACCAAACCTGCAGTGCTGGGTCCATTTCTGGAGTCCCCAACACCAGAAGGACACAGAGCTCCTGGAAGGTGTCCAGAGCAGAGCCACTGAAATGCTCAGAGGGCTGAGCAGCTCCCTGGGAAGCCAGGCTGAGGGATTGGGGTTGTTCAGCCTGGAGAAGAGGAGGCTCCCAGGTGAGCTCAGAGCAACCTTCCAATATCTGAAGGGGCTCCAAGAAAGCTGGGGGAGGGCTTTGGACACGGGGGGGGTAGGGAGAGGACAAGGGAAATGGGTTAAAACTTGGAGAGAAAGGGGAGATTGAGGTTGGACATCTGGAAGAAATTCTTTTTAATTTGAGGGTGGTGAGACCCTGGAAGAGGTTGCCCAAGGAAGTTGTGGCTGCCCCATCCCTGGAAGTGTTCAAGGCCAGGTGGATGGGGCCTTTAGCCACATGGTCTAGTGGAAGATGTCCCTGCCCATTCAGGGGGGTTGGAACTGGATGATCTTTAAGGTCCCTTTTAACTCAAACCATACTATGATACATGCAATGTCCCTTGGCTATAGATTTTTCAAGTATGAGGTTCTCTTTATCCTGAGAGTTTTGTAACGTGCTTACCCCGTCTAAACAACCTCGATTTGCACTTGGCAATCCCTCCACTGATGTTCAGGAGAAAATGTTGTTCATGTTGAAAAAAGGTAAAGGTATAGTACATGGAGAAGGTCAAGATGCTAATCCCAAAACTGATCCTGCATTCACATACCATGGAGATGACAGGTCATCTGAAAACCTTCCTGTTAGTTATGCACTAATGTCTCTGACCTTTTAGAAGTTTTTCATCCTGTTCTCAAGTTTTTTAACAGAGTCTTTCATGGCAAACCACTTCAATATTGCCTATGGATATAAGGATGTGCGTCCATGTCCAGCTATCTTTGTGCTTCAAGCTCAGCTCTCAGTATTTTCTCTGGTTTCCTGGTATAAAGAAAACATCATTCCTAGAAGCTGACAGCTGTTCAGATAAACAGGGATGTGGTTCCACAAAGGAACCATATTATGTTGGATGCATTACATGAATTTGTGGTTGCATTATGAGGATTTTTGTGCTATTCTTGCTGAAGTATAAGGCAGCCAAACCCACTACAGTAAGCATCATTGTGAGGCATTTACCACTGTTCTTCTCAGCCATGCAGTCAGCAATATTGCAGCTGCTCAGCAGACATTGAAGCAGATAACACATGTATGGCATGAAAGTGATTGGAAAAACTGAGGTTAAAAAAAAATCCAACAAAACATCTTGTTAAAACTATCTTCAAGCCTTTCCTACTTTTAAGTGGAGAGAGACAAAGTGAGGGAAGTTGTCAAATAGATCCCTCTCTTCTGCAAGAATTTTAGAAGCCAGTTAGTGTCTTTTCCATCCCTTTCTACTGATTGAAACTTCACACTTTCCAAACCAGAAGCAGCTGGTAACAAGTGCAGCAGAAATGCTAAACCCCCAGTGTCAGAGGGGGAAGGAAGAGGAACAACTGGCACCCTGCTAACATGTATGAACACCTTGAGTTTTACAGAGAAGCAGTGCAGTTGTTTACCATCAGATGGGATAACAAGATCATTGCTCAGGCACTCCAGGATGCAAACATCATCGACTTCCATGAACAGAAAGGTGACAGCTCATACTGTGATAACTACCCTGGTACCTCATTTCTCATGCTGCTATATAAATCCTCAGGAGAATAATGGACAAGAAGCTTGCTCAAGAAACTGAAGTAAAATTCGGGGATGTCAATGCATCAAGTTCAAGGTAATAGAATTCTGTAGCTAGGCAGAATCAGATAAAACTGCAAGAAATATACCCTGGGATTTACCAGCCTAGCCAAATCCTTAGTGCTACTAGAAATCCCCTGCACATAAATGGCTGACCACGTAATCTGGGAACTGCCATTCACTCAGTTCACTACCACATAAGTGTCATGAAACAACATGGAAAATAAACTCCTTTAGCTGCTAAAATCAGTATCAGGTAAGCTGTGTCTTTCCTTGCAAGGCTCCTACCTAAAAACTTGAATGGACCAATCCTTTTTGGATCACAAAGAGAAACAAATTGATGACCTCATGCACAGCATCATTGTGTTGATTGCAAAATATTCAACTACAGAATAGTAAGGCTGTTACCAAATCAGATGTGAGAGGATTATCAGTCCATTAATTCTTCCAGTAGTTGGGTTCTGCACACTGGAGGATGCAGAGCTTATTGCTGACTGGGATGCTGTGTTGTCAGATGATAGGTACCAGTTTAGTATGTTCCCTGTAGGTTCTTCCCATCTCTTCCCTACTGCCATGGACTGGCTCTTCACCAAG